>NC_052043.1:243652-288633 GCF_015832195.1 Motacilla alba alba | reverse complement strand
GCCGGGGCTCCTGAGTGGCCTCAGCTTGAACCCATCCCGGCTTTTCCATTCCCTCCATCCCGGGAACGGTTTTGTCCGAGGTTTCCGCCCTTTCGTGTCCCTTTAAGTGGGACTTTTATCATAAATGACTTTTTTCCTCTCCCTGCTGCTGTCAGGCTGAAGAATCGTCACTTTGGGGTGGGAAATGTCAGGGCCAGAGGGTGGCACAGGCTGCTGGCCCAGGGGTGGGGAAATTCAGGATTTGAGGTTGCAATCCAATGCCAGGAACTCTGGGAACAATGCTGCTGGTATGGACAGCTCCAAACGCCATTCCCAAGGAAAGCCTGGATATTGTGCTGCGGGGGGGAGGTCAGGTTATTTTGGGGTTTTTGGCCGGGTCAGAGCTGCGTCCTCTCGCCACCCCAAGCCCCGGCACCCGCTCATCCCACGGCTCCTCCGTATCCCAGCCCCGATCCCGAGGCCGGATCCCAGCCCGGAGCCAGCAGCGCCGTCCTGGCATCCCAAAGACAGCACCGCTCCCATCCTCAGGGGATTTTGGGAGCACCCCCTTGTCCCCTCCTCGCTCTGCTGCGCTGGGTTCGGGATGCTCATCCCGGATCCTCTCCCAGGGCTGGGAATCAGGATGGAGATGCCCAGTTTATCCCAAATCCATGGCTGGGAATCAGGATGGAGATTCCCAGTTTATCCCAAATCCGTGGCTTGGAATCAGGATGGAGATTCCCAGCTCATCCCAAATCCATCCCTGCCCCGGGATGGGAACCATCCCCTGCCCCAAAAGTGGCCGGGCCAGGCACCCCGAGAGCTGCGGGAACATCCCTTGGAACATCCCTGGAACATCCTTTGGAACATCCCTGGAACATCCCTGGAACATTCCCGGAGCATCCTTTGGAGCATCCCTGGAACATCCCATCCCTTTGGAACATCCCTGGAACATCCCTAGGAACATCCCTTGGAACATCCCTGGAACATCCCTGTGGAACATCCCTTGGAACATCACTTGGAACATCCCTGGAACATTCCCTCCCTTGGAACATCCCTGGAACATCCCTGTGGAACATCCCCATTTGGAACATCCCTGGAACATTCCCTAGGAACATTTGGAACATCCCTGTCCCCTTTGGAACATCCCTGGAACACCCTTTGGAAGTGTAACTCCCCGGGCTCCCCGGGACGGAGATTGCAGCTCAGGGCCCGATGGAGGCGAGGACAGAGGCGGGATGAAAAGGGAAATAAGGAGAATTCCTTCAGCCAGGCCGGGGAAATGAGCCGGGGATTAACGGCCTGGCTTTTCCAGCAGCTCCCAAATCCCGCCGGGCGGCCCCGGATCCCGCCGGGGACCGAGCCACGCCCAGGGTGACACTGGCAGTGCCACCCCCAGCTGTCCCGAAGCGGCTCCATCCCCGCGCACAAACACCGCGGAACCACGGCCATTTCCCCGCACACACACAATATTGTCCTTTCTTTTGCCGGAGGAGAAAATCCGAAATATTCCACCGGGGAATAAAAACACTGAAAATTAAAAACTTCTCTGGGGGAAAAAAAAAAAATTAAAAAAAAAACCTAAAAAATTAACTAAAAAAACTAAAAAACTAAGAAGGCCCAGAGCCCTGGAATAAAGCTGAAAGGCTCCTTTTCTCTCTGTGCCTTGGGTGGCACAGCCTGCAATTGGCTGCTTCCCTGGAACAGATTCCGTTGCTATGAGACCAAGTTTGCTTTAACGAACCCCAGAAAATTAATGGCATTCAGCAGATAAGTCCTTAAAGTGGAACCTATTTTAAGAAATTCCTGCTAAACGGTTTACAAGGAGTCGGGAGGGAGGAGAAGGCTCCTGGAGCCTGCGCCGCCGATCCCCTCCCCTGGCGGGTCCCAGCTGGGATTTGGGGGGAATTTTGGGGTTTTTTGGGACTGGGAGTGGGAGAGGCGAGGGCGCGCGGCTGTGTGTCCCTCCTGGCGTGGCACAGCCACCATCCTGCCTGTCCCCAGCTGTCCCCGTCAGCCAGAGGCTCCTTCCAGCCGCAGAAGCTCGGGAATTCTCTGCCCAAGCTCACACAGGAGCCACGGGATCACATCTGGGAGAGCCGGGGGTGGGAGAAGGGAAAAGCTGCTCTGACAGCCCTTGGGAAGAGCTGAGGACACAGGGGAGGGTCCCTGTGCCCACCCAGGGTGGCAGCACCCCCAGGGCAGGGCACATTCCCCTCGGGATTCTCCACCAAGGACACATCCTGGCCGAAGCGCCGCCGTTCCCGTTCCCAATCCACATGGACCCTCCATGGGGCACGGGGGGCACCGGGAACGGCTTCCTCTGCACCCCGCAGCACGTTTGGGGTGACCCTGCTGTCCCTGCTTTATCCCACACCACAAACACCCCCAGGACCTCCCTGCCTGAGAAAGGCCCCAAACGGGGCGAGCCCGGGGGGTCCTGGGGTGCAGGATCAGCGCCAGGGCTGGATCCTGGAGTGGATCCCAGGGCTGGATCCCGGGGTGGATCCCAGAGCTGGATCCTGGAGTGGATCCCAGGGGTGAATCCCAGGGCTGGATCCCAGAGCTGGATTCCAGGGCTGGATCCTGGGGTGGATCCCAGGGGTGGATCCCGGGGTGGATCCCAGGGATCCAGGACAGGGAATCTGCTCCTCCTCTGGCCAAACCTGTTGATTTCCCCCCAAATTCCTCCTCTGCTGCAGCCTCCGGGTGGAAGAGGAGGCGAAACCCCGCAGGGAAGCCAGGGAGAAGGGATGGAGAGAGGGACTGGGGCCTGGAGCCGTTTCATTTTCCCTTTTCCCATTTCGCAGTCCCAAACTGGGAGTTGCTGCTCCAAAGACCCCACAGCGAGGGGGGAGCGGAGCTGCCCCGGTGCCGCCTCCCTCGTGCTGTTCCTGCAGCCCACCCTGATCCTAAAAAGGATCCCTGATCCCTGATCCTTTTTAGCACAAGGATTTCTCTGGATCATCTCCACTTCCCTCTCTGGAACGGCACTGAACCCCAAACTCCCCCTGGAAAACCTTCCTGGGGTTCCCAGGAATAACAGGGCACGGATCAACATTTGGGGTCACGAGTCTGAGCGGCACTGAGGGCCCTCCCTCGAGCTGCACCCCAAAACCCCCCTGGAAAACCTTCCTGGGGTTCCTGGGAATAACAGGGCACGGCTCCACCTTTGGGGTCACGGCTCGGAGCCGTCCCCATCCCAGCACCATCCCTGGGTGATCCCACAGGGCAGCCCCCATCCCCGCAGCTGGAGAGGAGCGGGAGGGAGGGAAGATCCCAAATCCTGGAGGGATCTGAGCCCGGAGCAGCCTGGGATGCTCCCAAATCCCTCTCAGGGAAGAACAAAGCTGCGATCTCTCTGCAGACGCGGAGCGAGCGACGAGCGACGATGATTTATTTCCCTTCCCCGGCAGATGAATCGGCCTCGGGAACGGGGTTTGTGCTACATTAAAATTTGCATGCCGTAATATATTTAAGCAACTTTCCTTCCACTCGGTTATAAACAGCGTTTCTCAGGGGGTTCTTTCAGAGCTGGGCCCCTTTCATTTATCTCCGGCGCGAGCCCGGCGTTAATTGCCGGGGTGGAAATTAAAACCACAGCGGCAAAAAAAAAAAAAAAAAAAAAATTAAAAAGAAAAAAAAAGGAAAAATTACTAAAAGAAAAGCACCGGGGTTGGAGGCTGGAAGGGAAACCATCAGCCAGGCGCAGGCAGCAGCTCTGGGCCTCGGTAAAAAACGATGAAAGGCAAAATTCCGTGAAGGCGGCGGGGCTGGAGGCTCGGGAGCGCGGGGGCAGCGGGGCCCTGGCTCCTGGAGGACGGCAGGAGGGTTTTTACATTCGGTTCTCTAGCTTTATGATATCACATACACTCATACAGCTAGATAACCAAAGAGAAAAACCCCCCCAGCTCTGCGGCAGCAGCGCCTCGGCCGCGCCGGGGTCACCGCGGCCCCCGGTCTCGTCCCCTGGGTGCCACCGGGGTGGGACGGCAGGGATGGGCTCCGGTGCCCTGGAGTGTGGCACGGCGACCCCCGGTGCCCACCCCAGAGCCCCAAGGCGATGGCACAGCCCCCAAAAGGAGCCGGAGCTCAAAGCGGGCTCAGCTCGGAGCAGCCCCCGCGGCCTGGGGGTGGCACGGGACAGGGGTGGCACGGGACAGGGGTGGCACGGGACAGGGATTGGCACTGGGGGGTGGCACGGGACAGGGGAGGGATGGCACGGGACAGGGGTTGGCACGGGACAGGGATTGGCACGGGACAGGGGTGGCACGGGACAGGGGTGGCCCAGCGTGTCCCCCCAGGGACAGCCCCGCAGCCAGGCCCAGGAGCTGCGTCCCTGCCCGCCCCGCAGCCCGCTCCCCTGGACAATCGCTGGAATTACTGGCACGGAACTGCTGAGTCAGCAAAGGGCTCGGGCAAGGGACGGGCCCAGCCCGAAAGGGCCCCCCCGGACGTCCCCCCGCGCCCCGCGCTCTTCTCTTCTTCCTCCTCTTCCTCCCACTTCCTCTCCCGGCTGCCGGGCCCTGCAAACCCGGCCGGGACCCCGCAGCTCCCGCGGGACCGGGCCGGGAATTTCCGGGGGGGGGTCACCCTGAGGGCCCCGGGATGGCCCCGTCCCCACCGGGGCTCTTCGCTCCGGCCCGGAGGCTCCGGGCAGCGGCCCCTGGCACCGGCGGGGGCTGTTCCCGGGGAACTCCTGCCCTCCGTGCGGCCGCTCGGAGGGAAACGGCGGAGCGGCGGCTCCGGTGCCCAACGGGAGCCGGGGAGAGGACGGGGGAGTCCCGGAAGGGTCCCGGGGAGGGCTCCCGGAGCGGGGGTACCTGCTCATCCCGCTGGGGCCGCTGCCGCCGTCGGCTCCGGGTCACCGCATCCTTCCCAGGCTGGCGGGGAGCGGAGGAGGCTCGGCCCGGGGACGGGGACGGGAACGGGGATGGAGGGGGCTGGGGATGGCCATCCTCGCCCGGTGCCGGTGCCGGTGCCTCTCCCGCTGCCCGGCGTCTCCGGGACCTGCCTCTAAAGTTGAGGACTGGCGCAGGACTGGCTGGAGGGCGGGGGAGGGCGGGAGGAGGGACGGGGCGGCCGGCGGGGACAAAGCCCGAGCGGCGGGGCTGGGACAGCCCGGGCGTGGGGCCGGGGCAGGGGTCACCCCCCCGGGAGGGGCTGCGCCATTCGCCACGGCCGCCGCTGTCCCCGGGGGCCGCTCCGTCTGCTCGGCCCGGGCCCCCCCCGGTCGCAGCCGGCCCGCCCCGTCGGGGAGGCGGCGGTGCCCCGGGGGTAACCCCGCTCGGGCCGGCGCCGCCGGAGCCGCCCCCCCGGGCCGGGCTGGGCTTAAACCCCCGTGCCCCAGGAGGAGGAGCGGCCGCGGGGGCGGGGGGGCGGCCGGGCCGGTCCCTCCCGTCGGGGTGCGCTCACGGGAGCCGCTTGCCAAGGGGAAAGTTGGAAGATGCTCAGGCTCGAAGCACCCCTTATCCCCGGTGTAACGGAGCGCACCGGCGGGCCCGGCCCCGGCTGCGCCTCTCGGCCGCGGAGAAACCCCCCTGGCCCGGGAGACAGCGCTCGGAGGGGCGGCGGGGCAGAGCCCGGGGCGCGGGGCCGAGGTCCGGCTCCACGTCCCCCCCGTGCGGCCGCCCGGGGCCGGTCCCCGCCGGCGCTGCCCGGTGCGAGAGCCCCGCTCCGCTCTCCCCGCCACCCCGGGGCAGCACCGGCCGCGGCGGGGGCACGGGGGCCTTTCCCCGGCACCCACAGGCCGCCTCACCGGGAGTGCACCGGGGGCACAGCCGCGGCCGCTGCGGGCACGAACCGCGCCAAGGTGCCCGGGCACACCGGGGCACCCGCAGCGCTCGTCTCAGCCCCGGAGCAGCGCTCGCACCGATGGTCACGCTCGCCCAGGTGCCTGCACACGAACCCACGGCCACGCGGGGACCCCGAATGTCCCCCCGGTTGTCCCCAGGCTCGTCACGTCCCCGGCTCCCCGGCCTGGCCCTTCCCCGGGGGCTCCGCAGCCCTCCCGGGGCGGCCTCACGGCACCGAGTCCCGGTGAAACGGCGGAAAACGAAACCAACCGGCGGCCCGGGCATAGCCCCGGGCTGAGCCCCGGCCGTGGACACCGGGAACGGCGGCTCGGGCTGGGCGGCGGGGCCCGGCTCCCGCTGCCGGTGCTCCGATTTCGGGAGGGAGGCAGAGACCCGACCCGGCCCCGCCGCCCGCACGCGGCCTTTTATATCCCCACACCTATACAGACAGAACATATAGAATATTCGGAATATATGGAATATATGGAACCTATAGAATACACGGAATACATGGAATAGATGGAATAGATGGAATATATGGAATATCCGCGCTGGAAGGAACGGCGGCGCCTGCGGAAATGCCAACCCGCCAGCACCGGAGGCTCCCCGGGAGCAGCGGGGCTCTCTGCCCCTCACCGGGCACCCCCAGGGCTGGGCAGCCCTTGGCCGGAGCCCCCCAAACTGCCAGCGGCGGCCGCAGCATCGCGGGGAGCAAGCGGAGCCTCCTCCCGCCGCCACCGGGCACCGGGGACCGGGCACCGGCCCCGCCGCTCTCCGTGGTGCTGAACGGCGGCCGCGCCGCGCCCCGGGGCCCTGCGGGGTCGTGCCTCCTCCGTCCTCCTCTCACCGAGCTGCCGCTAATTGATTATCATTATTACCGCTATTAATGATCACCGTTACCGCCCCCGCGGCTCCGGTGCTCCGCGGCACGGCCGGGCGCGGACAGCGGGGAGATGATGCCAGCGCGGTGCCAAATTCCCGCCTCGGCCCCCGGCGCAGCCCCGGTGCTGCCGCTGCCCGCCGTCCTCCCCACGCTGCGCACCACGCGTGGGCCGAGCCGCCGCCGTTACCTCCGAACCGGGGCTCCGAAATTCCTCCCCGGCCGCCGCCCGCCCGGCCGGGCCCCGCCGCTGCCGGTGGGTCCCGCTGCCCGCGGCCGGGTCCCGTTTGCCCAGAGGGTAAAACCCCAGCAAGGAGCGCCGAGGGAACGAACGGGACCGGCCGAGCTTCGCCGCCGCCCCGGGAGCCGCTCCGGCCCGAGCCCGGTACCGGGAGCGGCCGCACCGGGCAGCGCCGGGGCCGCCGGTGCCGCTTTCACCGCCCAGGGGCCCGCTGGCACCGCGCAGGGCCCGGGCGGGCCGCGGCGGCCCGGTTGGCCCCCGGCGGTCTGCGGTGCCCGCTGGGCACGGCTCTGCGCCCCCGAGAGGCGCGGGGGGAGCCTGGCATCACCGGCGCGGCGGGAGCGGCCGCCCCACGCGTGTCCGCGCCGGGCGCCACACGGGGCCCGCCCGGGCCCGTTCCTCCCGCCACTTACCGACTCGTCGCCCGCCTGGCCCCGGTTCCCCGGCGGCTGCGGGCGCTGGGCCGGCCCCGGCGGCCCCGGTGCCCCCTTCTGCCCTCGCCCAGACCCCGGTGCGAACGAAATACCTTCACTACAGCAGCCATGTTGGGCTCCGGTGCGAGCACGGCGCTCGCCGCAGGAACCGGCGGCCGCCTCGGCGGGAGGCAGCGCGGCGGGGCTCGGCGCGGGGCCCCGCTTCCCTCCCCGGAGCACCGGAGCCCCGGCAGCCCGGCCGGCCGCGGGGCCCCGTCCCGGCGCACCGAGCGATGCCGCTCCCCGCCGGGCCGGCAAGTTGCCACCGTTCCCGGTAACGCCACCAACTGCGGGTCCCGCACCTGCCGCGCATCCCTCCGGTGCTACCGGCCGCGTCCCGGGGCTGCCGCTGGGGAGGAGCCCGGGGAGAGCCGCCGTTGCCTCCGCCTCGCCCGGTGTCCGGTGCCCGCCGCGCCGCTCGGCCGTGCCCACCTGGGGAGGGAAAGAGAGGAGACGCGTCAGGAGGAGCCGCCGCCATCGCTCCAACTTGGAGCAACTTTCCCGGCGAGGCCGGCGGCGGGGGCGGGGGGTGGGCGGCGCTGGAGCCCCTGCCCGGTCAACCGGGGCCGGTGCCGCCCGCGGGCAGGGCTTGGGGTGCCCCCACAGCCGGGGCCGTCCCCGCGCGGGGTGGGGACAGCCACCCGCAAGCCAGGGCCGCGCTGGGACACGGCCTCTGCTGTCAGGACACCCTCGATTTGGGGCAGCCCCACAGCGGCTGCCCGTCCATCTGTCTGTCTGTCTGTCCGTACCAGCTCCCGCCTCCCTGGGCACCGCAGCCTCGCACCGGGCACCCCCGCTGCTCCCCGGGCACCGGAGCCGCTCTCCCGCCCGGCCCGGTTCCCCTCCAAAGTGGATTTTTCTGCTGTTTGTTTCCCTCCCCGCTTTTTTTCCCGCCGAGATGATTTTTCCCCCCTCTTCGTCTTTTTCTTTTCCTTTTCCCGCCCCAATTTTTTCTTTTTTCTAATTTTTTTCCCCCCTCCGCTCGTTTGGCTCCAACGTCGCTGGGAATTATTTGCATTTAAAATCCAACGACTCGTTTCCCTCCGCGTCGCTTCGCAGCTCGATTCCAGCAGCCCGGGAGCGGCGGGGGAGCGATCCCGAGGAAAAGGGGTCCCCAAACCCCCGGGCAAATTGCCCCGAATTCCCGCCCAGCTGAAAATATCGATGCGGGGGAAAACGAAAGGTTTAACAGATTTTAATGATTTTCTTCCCGCAGCCGCTGTCACCCAAAGGTGTCGCAGCAACAAAGAGCGGGGTGGCGCTTGACGCTCGTATTTTTGGCCTAAATATTTGCGAAAATATTCCCCCCAAAGCCCCGAACGCTCGGCAGAAGATTGATGCGCCTGAAAACCATCGCAGCCTGCCCTGCGAAGTGCTCCCGAGGAAAAGCTGATTTCCCACCTCTGCCCCCGCCGCCGCTGCTCCCGCCGCAGCTGCGGGCGAGGGAAGGCTCTGGGAGCCCAGCGCCCATTCCCAGCCCGAACTGGGACAAACTGGAGCCGAACGGATTTCCCCCGTCCCCGAGCGCGGCGGAGATTCCCCAGCTCGGGGAGCGGCGGCGCGGAATTCCCTCCGAGCCCGCTCGGGCAGAGCCGGGCGCAGGAGAACCCCCCAGACACTTTCTTTTTTCTTTTTTTGTTTTCAAGGGGAAAAATAACAATAAACCAAGAGAAACAATTATTTTTTCTTCCTTTCGCCAGAAATGCCGAATTTAACCCCGACCTTTTTAAAGGGGATTTTTTTCCTTATGTCCTTTTTTTTCTTTTTCTTTTTCTTTCCTTTTTTTTTTTTTTTCCTGCTGTTGTTGTTTTTACAACCTCGCACCAACGCAGGGATGGAAGGGCATGCCCACACAACACCCCAACCCCACACAGCACCTCTCACGCCCCTTCCTCCCTGCTCCCTGCTTTTTTTTTTTAACCCCAAAGCCTTCCCCCGCAAAATATTAATTACAAAAAAATTAAAAATAGCTGCACACACCGAAACTGCGCTCCGGCAGCCCCTTACCTCGGGCGCCGGGCAGGGCAGGGCAGTCGCTTCCGACCGTCCCCGGGGCTCTAAACCCCGGGGGTGGCTTTTGTGAGTTTGCCGGAGTTTCCCCGGGCTGTCCCCTTTTGTGTCCCATTGCCATCTAGAGGCCCCGATTAATTAATTTCACACCGAAGCTCGGGAGAAAATTTTCCCACAAAACAAGTGAGCGAGGAGATGTGAAACTCCAAAGAAAAGGAGTCAACATCAAGTTCAACAGCATGCGGGGAAAGGCCGATTTCCATCACAATCGCGTCTGAGCGGGGGGCCGGGCGGGGGGCGGCGGGGCGGCGGCCCCCGCGCCCCCTCCGCGCGTTCCCAGGCTCGGAACAATCGCGCTCTGTTTGCCTCGCACATGCCGGCGTTTGGGCACGGAGGCTGCCTTGGGATAACAGGAATAATGAGGGGAGGGGGGGCGCGGGGGGGAGCGCGGCGGGGCTGGGAAGGGGCGGCGGCGCGGGGGCAGCGGCGCCGGGCGCACCTGGGCGCCGCCCGGTACCGGACCTGTTGAGCCGCGGCCGGCGGCGCCCGCCGGAGTTGGCGGGAAGAGCCGCGCCGGGTGACGGCGACGCCGAGGGCTCCGCGGGGACCCCGGAGCGGCCGGGGGACGGAGGCGACCCGCGGAGCGGCGGGGGACACTTTTCGCTAAGTTTGGTGTCCCCTCGCTGGCGTCCCCGGCCACGCGCTTTCCCACAGCCCCGGGGGAACGGGGGGCGCGGGCCCCGGGGGAGCGGGGGGCCGGGGCCCGGGGTGGCCGAGGCGGAGGTGGACGTGTCCTGCAACCCAAGCAGCTCGGCTCCGCCGGGCATTGTCCCCACGGAGCCCGTGGCCATTGTTCCCGGCGCTGCGGGAGCCGGAGGGAGGGCAGCTTTCCACGCCTCGTCCCCGTCCCCCCCCCCCGCCTCCCCGCGCCGTCTCACCCCCACCCCGACACTCACACCGGGGCTGCCGGGACCCTAATCCGGGATGGGGCGGGGGGAGGGCAAAGAACACCCCACCCACCCCCCGGAAAAAAATAAAAATTAAAAATATCAGGCGAGGGAAGGGGAGGCGCGGGGTCCCCCCTCGCAGACTTCCTCCAAGTTGGGAGAAGCGGGAGGGGGAGCGGGGCCGCCGGTGCCCGCCCAGCCCTGCCCTGCCCCTCCGGCACCGGCGGCACCGGCGGCACCGGCGGCACCGGCGCACCGGGGGGGAGTTCAGTGCGGGGCAAAGGACAGGGGGGGGAAAACGGCGGCGGAAAAAACGAGGGAGCGGGGCGGGGATTATTTACCTCCCTCCGCACCTCTGCGTCCATTACTGACTTAGCGGCGGCGGGAGCCGGGAGCCGCCGGGACGCCGGGGCTGGGGGGAACCGGCACCGGCAGCGGGCGGGACGCGGAGCCCGGGGCCATCCAGGCGCGGCGGAAGCCGGGCTGCGGCTCCCGGAGAGCACCGGCGGGGGCCGTGGGAAGCGGAGCCCCCCGCGATCACGTTGCCGTTACGTGGGGTTAAACGGGGAACGTCTGCCCGCCGCTCGAACCCGCCGAGCGCACCGGGCAGCCCCGGCCCCGCCGCCAGCGGGGCCTCGGGGTGAGGCGGCAGCGACGGGGGGGTGGATTCCGCCCAAACATCCATTTTGTCCCTTTTGGAAATGGAGATGGGAGAGAGGAGGGGAAAAAATGCGTCTTTTTTTTTTTTTTTTTTTTTTTTTTTCCTTGCTTTCTCCATATTTTCCTACGTAAGGAATGACGCGCTGGCCGCGGCAGCGGGATAGGTTCGCCCGGAGCCCGGGGAAGGGAGGGGGCAAACCGGGCTGGGGGGAGCGCGGGGGCGGGGGGCGGCTCTGGCAGCAGCAGAACCTAAAAATAACGAGGATTTTATTATTAAAAAAAGAGATATAATAATAATAATAATAGTAATAGTAATAATAATAATAACAGTAATCCCGCTGACCCCGCCGATGCGGCCCTGCACGGGCAGCGGGCGGCACCGGCCGCTCCGGGGACCCCACCTCGCCTTCCCGGGGACCCTCGGGATTTGGGGCACCCCGTGGGGTGCGCAGGGAGGGCTGGGGGGTCCTCCTGCCCCTGCCCCCCTCCCGGGGCTGCGGAGGGCGCTCCGCTCTCCCGGGCCGCGCGGGATCACTGCGTGGAAACGAAGCAGAAATTGGCTGGTTTTTATTCGATTGCGCCCCAAATCCTCGCTGCTCCGCGGGTTGACGCCTCCAAACCCCCGCGAAGCGGCCGGGAATGGATTCCCCCCTCCCCCCGCTCCTGCGGGATTTTGGGAGCGCTAAAAATAACCCGGGGGCTCCGCGCAGCGCCCGGGGGGCTTTGCGCCCCAAATTCGGCCCCGGGGAAAAGGGGGGGACACCCAGGGACACCCAGGGACGCCCAACCCGCTGCAGACCCGGAGCCCCCGAGCGGGGCCGGGCCTGGCTCCAGCCCCTGGAGCCGCCGGGATGCGCGGCCGCCGCCGCCGAACCGGGACCGCGCCGGTGCCGGTGCCGCCCCGGTGTCCTGCCGAGTCCTGCCCGGCCCGGGGACGAGCGGCCCGCGGCTCGGTGCTCCGGGACGCCTCGGGCTCCGCGCTCTCCCCTAATGAGCTCGCTTATGCATTTCCTCATTAACGAATATTCCTCGCGGCCGAGCCGGGGGGCACCGGGACGCGCGGCCCCGGCCGCCCGCCGCCCGTCCCGTCCAGCCGGGGCTGCCCGGCGGCTCGGCCGCTCCCTGCCGGCCCCGCCAGAAGCAGGAGGCCTGGCCTGGGCGTCGGGCACGCCAAATCTTGCGGTCAGCCTCGTAATTCCCGCGGCCGGTGGCCGTGAGACCCCCGGGCTGCCCAGGGGCTTCCCCCGGTAAAAGGCGCTCGGGCCGGGCCCGGCTCCTCCGGCCGCCGGTACCGGCGGGCCCGCTGCCCCCCACCCCCGACGGCGCGGATTTAGGGGAGTGGGTGGCGTGTTTTAGCTCCCTGATGGAGTTTTGATCAAAAATTCATTAAGAGGCGCTCGGCGCGGCGCCATGAATATTTCAGGGCTTTTGCAAAACAACAAAGTGGGTGTTTGGGGGAGGATGCGCGGGGGGAGGCGGCCCCCGGTGCCCGTCTCGGCCCCGGTTCGAGGCGGCGGGGCCGCCGGGAGGGACCGGCCGCCTCCGTTCCGTCGGGGCCGCAGCCCCGGGGCTCGTTGCTGCCCCGTTACAAGGCGCGGAGCGGCCCCGGTTCGGCGGAGACCGGTCCCGGTGGGAGAGGGCGGCCCTGCAGGGACACCGGCTCCGGAGCCACCGTGACGACCCGGAGTGTCCCAGGAGCTGTCCGCGGTCACGCGTGGCCGTGGGGCTGCCCCGGGACGGTCCCTGAGCTCCCCAGCGCGGGCAGAGTGACGGGTGGGGACACCGTGGCCACCCGGGATGTCCCCTCGGACACCCCCCAGGGGACCCGGTGACAGGAGCTGCTGCGGGCAGGAATAACCCCCGAACCCACCGATCCCAGGCACGGATGGAAGGGTCCCCAACCCCCAAATTGGGGTGCGGCCCCCCCGGTACCTCCCGCCCGCAGCGCGGGGAGGCGCGGCTCGGAGCGGAGACAAAGCCCCGGCGGCTCCGCTGGAGCCCAGCGCCCCCCGAGCAGCGCGGCCCCCCCGGGCGGGCCTGCGGGTAACCGGGACCGACCGGGCCGCCTCCCGGGCCAGCCGGGAAGGGGTCACGGAGCGCCAGAGGTGGCCACGCTGGGCCGTGACTGGGGACACCGCAGCTCTGTCGCTTCCCAGCGTCACCCCAAGGAAGCCGCGGGTCCCCGGGAGCCACCTTTGGGGCAGCGCCATGGGGCACGCCGCCCTCTCCGCAAGGCTGGCGACAGAGGGACGGAAAGGCCGCTGTGAGGGACCAAAGCGGGGCTGGGGACACCCCGGGGCACCTCCCGAGCCCAGTTTGGGACGTGTCGCAATGGGCGCTACTGGACCTGCAGGCAGGGCTGGGACGTGCGGCTCCGGCAGCTCCCGGCGCTGCCCTCCGGGTCCCGCCGGCCGTTCCCGTGTCCCGGTGCTGGGAGGCGACGTGTCACCCCCTCCGCCACCCCCGCCACCCCAGCCCGGCCGCCCCCAGCCCCTCCCCGGGGCTCACCTCGCCCTGACATTTCCTGGCGCTCCTTCCATGCCAGCGGGTTGCCATAGCAAATCTAAATCTTACAAACAAAACCGGGGGAGAGGGAAAAAAAAAGAGGGGAAAAAAAAAAAGCCTGATTAGCATATATTCAAATGAGCCGTGCAATAATGCAAACCATAAATCACGCAGTCGTTGCCATTCAATCAGTGTCTCTTACCCCAGCCCCCACTCCCGCGCCCGCTGTGCCGCCTCCTCTCGCCCGCCACAAACCCCGGGCCGGTCCCAAAGGTGGCCCTGGAGGGTCCCTGCCACCCTTCGGGGGGCGGCCCCGGGCCCAGCCCGGCTCCGGGGCTCGGCGCAGCCCCCTAATCCCGCCTGGCATTTGTGGCGCCCGATTAAACCGGGCGAACTCCGGCCGGGATTAATCTCCCGCCCGGGTTTTAATCTCGGGGCTGTAATCCCCCCCAGCCGAGGGAAGGGGCCCAGCTCTGGAGGGTGGGGGGACCCCCAGCCCTGCCTGATCCCGACCTGGGGGTGCCCAAGCGGTGCTGGGGGGGACCCGAACCCCCCCGAATGTCCCCGTGGGGTGATTGCCCTGCAGGACCCCGCTGTCCCTCCCTGTCACCCCCCAGCAGCGTGGCCGTGCCTGTGGCCGTGCCAGCACAGCACAGACCCCAAAAACCGGCAGAGCCCCCAAAGCCAGCCCAGCCCCGAGCTAAAACAGGCTCAGCTCAGCTGGGCCGGGCCCACCCCCCCTTTAGCCCCGCCTTGCCCCCCAAATCCCCATTTTAAGGGGTTTTTCCTTCTCCCACCCGCTCGGGGACCCCCGCGAGGCTTTTTTGGGGTCGCCGAGGGGAGGGGGCAGCACGGCTGAGCCCCAACGAGCCGAGCAGACCAGGGGTGGCCCGGCTGTCCCCCACCCCGCTGCTCGGTGACCCCCGAGAGGTGGCTCTGAGCCTGGGGGACACGGGGGGGGGGGACAGCGACGCTGGGATCGAGGGGGTGCGAGCACGTGCCACCTCTGCCGTGGGGACATCAACGCTGCGCCACCCCAAAGCGGGGCGGCCTGAGCCCAAAAACCTCACAGCAGACACCCCGAGCCCCCCAGCGCTTTATTGGTGCGAAGATAATAAATAGAAAAGAGCCCCGGCCTGGGGGCACAGCGTGTCCCAGTCCCCTGTCCCCTGTTCCCTGTCCCCCGTCCCCTGTCCCCGTCCCCCTGGCCGCGGAATTGGGCCGGGGCCGCAGGGTCGGAGCTACTGCCGCTGCTCTCTGTCCTGCTGCCACCGCGTGGCACTTCCCGGCCACTCCCGCTCGCTGGGGACACGCTGGGGACACGCTGCTGGCGCGGGGACAGGCGCGGGGACAGGTGGCGACAGTGCCCCCCGCCACCGGACAGGACACCGCGGGCCGGGAGGGGACAGTGCCCCCCGCCACCGGACAGGACACCGCGGGCCGGGAGGGGACAGTGCCCCCCGCCACCGGACAGGACACCGCCACCCGCCGGGCTCCCGGCAGCGCGGGGGGCGGCGGGCACAGCCAAAGGAGGGGACTCGGTGGCATTTGGGGGCTCCGGGGAGGGTGGGGGGGGTCTCAAGGAGCTGCAGCCCCAGCGCGGGGGACAGTGACCCTGCAGGGAGCCCGGTGGCACCGGGGGGCACGGGGGGGCTTCCCGAGGGGCTGAGATGGGGGAGAAGCGGGGGCCGCTCGCCCGAGCCGGGCTTTCCCCCTCCCCGCACCCCGCCGGCCTCGCTATCTCTGCCAAACGTCCACGGGCTGTCCCCTCCTCGTGGGGACAGTGGGGACAGTGGGGACAGTGGGGACAGGGACCCTCTGCTCGTCGTGCAGCGGCCGCGGCGGCCCCGGCGCGTACGGGGGGAAGCCCTTGGCGAAGTCATCGCGGGGCTGGAGGTCGCCGGGGGCTCGGGAGGCTTCGCTGAGGGACGCCAGGCTGGCCAGGGGGGGCTGGGGGGGGCCCGGGGGACAGCCCAGCCCCGGCGACACCCGCTCCGACTTGATGCTGATGGCCTGGCGCTGCGGGGACGCGCCGGGGACAGCGGCTGGCTCCTCCGCGGGGACGATCCGGCTGCTGGCCCTGCGGCGACAGGGGACGGGGTGAGGGACTGTCCCCGCGTCACCTGCTGGGTGTCCCCTGATCCCCCCCAGAGGGGTTGAGACGCCCCCAGGTTCCTGTCCTGGGCTGGTTCTGGCCCAGTTGGGCCCAAAGGTCCAAGGGGGTCTGGAAATGAGCTGGGGGTGCTTCGGGGTGACCCCCAAGAGCACCCTGGTGGGTGGGGGGCTGCCCTCGGTGCCAGCAGTGCCCGTGGCTGGGAGGTGACAGCCGTGGGGGCAGCAGAATGGGGTCACCCTCGCCTTGTCCCCCCTGTCCCCACCCCAGGGCCACCCCTGTCCTTACCATAGTGCTGCCATGTCATGCCTGCCCTGTCCCCCCTGTCCCCACCGCAGGGCCACCCCTGTACCCCCCTGTCCCCCCCGTCCTGCCCTGTCCTCTGCCCTGTCCCCTGTCCCGCCCTGTCCCCTGCCCTGTCCCCACCCTGTCCCCACCCCGCGCTCACCCCAGCGCTGCCATGTCCCGGGGGTGCTGCCACGCCGGGGGGGGCTGCAGGAACCCGGGGGGCGTCGGGACCTCGCCAGCCCCAAAATCTGCGGGGTGGGAGGACACAGTGAGCGGGGAGGGTGACAAAAGGAGGGGACGAGGCTGTCCCGGGGAGGGGGGTGACAAAAGGAGGGGACCAGGCTGTCCCGAGGCTGAGGGACCGCCACTCACCCGCCTGGGCCGGGCTGAGGAAGGGGAAGCCGGCGAGGCCGTGGCTCGGGAGGCCGGAGCTGCCGGGGCTCAGGGTCTGCAGGGCGGGGTACAGCGGCCGCTGCGGGAAATGGGGGGACCCCAATAAATTCTGCGCCCCAAACCCCCTGGGGGACCCCTCCCCACCCTTCCCTGGGCCCCCAGCAAGGCTCCGGAGGATGGGGCGGATGCGATGAGCGACATTTGGGGAGGGGACAGCCGCGTGGCCTTGGGGACACGGACTCACCGCTGCGCCGGCGCCGCTGCGGCCGCTCGCCACGCTGCCCTGGCACTCGCCACGCCGGCCCTCGGCCCCCAGGAACAGCGGCGGTGGCGTCTTGGTGGCCAGGGCGCGGCTCAGGCTGGCGGCAGGGAACAGGGGGTAGCTGAGCCCTGGGGGACAGAGGGACAGCGGGACACGGATGATCCTCGGGGGATCCCCGCGGCGGTGGCCGCGGTGGCCGCGGTGGCCCCGGAGCCGAGGGCAGCCGTGTGTGCCTGCACGGTGCCGCGCTCCGGCAGAGCCACTTCCTCCGCGGGCCACCTGGGCTGCGGCCAGGCTGCGACAGGAGGTGACACGCCAAGGCGGTGGCTGCACGTGGCTCTGGGGCCGCAAACAGGGGCCGGGGGCTGCAAAGCCCCTGCCGGGGGGCACCCGCACCCGGCCGGGGTGTCCCGTGGGAACGTCCAGCGCGCCCGCTGTCCCCACTGTCCCCACGCGAGGATTTGGGGCGCTGCCCGTCCCCATCCCGTGCCACCTGCCACCCCCGGGGGTCCCACCGCTCAAGCCCCGCGGTTTGTGGCGTTCCCGGCCGCTTTTCTGTCACCCGCAGGGGATGAGCCCCCCGTGCCGGGCTGCGCCGCTCGGGAGGCACCGGCGGCACGGGCCGAGGGTGCAGCTGCGGGCCCGGTGCTGGCCCGGCACAGGATGCAGCTGGAGCGACATCGCGCCGGTGCTTCCACAGCTGCGGCCCCGCTCCTGCCCACGCAGCCCCGGCCCCGCGCCCGGGAAGGCCCCGCCGGAGGAGCTTTGCATGCGGGGCCGGGCGGGGAAAGTCCCCGCGGGGCTCGGGGCTCGGGGGAGCCCAGGGAGGGGACGCGGTGGCCAGGCCGGGACAGGGGGGCCAGGCCGGGAATGGGGTGTCCAGGGAGGGGTGTCCATGGAGGGAATGGGGTGTCTGTGGAGGGAATGGGGTCCCCATGGAGGGAAGGGGGTCGCCATGGTGGGGATGGGATGTCCATGTTGGAAATGGAGTGTCCGTGGTTGTAATGGGGGGTCTGTGGAAGGGACAGAGTGTCCATGGTGGGGATGGAATGCCCGTGGAAGGAATGGGGTGTCCGTGGAAAGGAGGAGGTGCCCATGGAGGGAATGGGGTGCCCAAGATGGTAATGGGGTGCCCATGGTGGGTGAGGGGGTGCCCATGGCAGTGATGGGGTGTCCATGGCAGGGATGGGGTGCCCATAGCAAGGACAGGGCCCCATGGTGGTGACCGGGTGCCCAGGGTGGGGACAGGACACCCACGGCAGGGTCCCCTCCCCCGTACCCACCCCCCGCAGTGTCCCCGAGCCTACCTGGGGGCAGCGGCCCTGGGGACCGTCCCGGTGGCTTTGGGGCCGCGGCTCTGAAGGCGGGGGAGCGGCCCTGGGCCTGCGGGGAGCTGCTGCCGCTGCCCAGGGAGCCCTCGGGGCCCGGGGGCGAGCTGCCGTAGGCGGCCTCGGGCAGTGGCACCGGGCTCTGCGGGGACACACGGGGGTCAGGGACCCTGGGGACCCCCGGGGACACACGGGGGTCAGGGACAGCGACCCTCGGGACCCTTGGGGACCCCTGGGGACAAACCAGAAACCAAAGACAGGGATGGGGACACCTGGGGACACTCAGGGCCTGGAGGGTGAAGCAGAGCTCAAGGACAAGGAGTGGACAGAGACCCTCAGGGACCCTGCAGGACGAACCAGAACCCAAGGCCAGGGAGGGGACAGGACCCTCCGCGTGCCACCAGCGACTCACATAAAACCTGGGCCGCGCCAGCGACAGATCCACGCCCTCCCCGAGCCTCCTGCCCTTGTCCCCGGGCGGCTCCGGCCCCTCCTCCAGCTCCAGCTCGTGGCTCTCCAGCCCCAGCCCTTTGCGCTTCAGCGTCTGCGGGGAGGCGACAATGAGCGTGTCCCTGCGGCCACCGCGGGGCCCCGGGGGCCGCCCCCGGGCGCTACCTCGAGGATGTCGGAGTTGGTGCGGCTCTCGTGGGGCTCGCTGTACTCGGTGTACTTGAGCAGCACCTTGTCCATGTCGGTGCTGGCGTACTGGAACAGGCGGTTGGTGCTGTTGAAGATGATCAGGGCGATCTCGCAGTCGCACAGCACGCTCAGCTCGTACGCCTTCTTCATCAGCCCGAATTTCCGCTTGGTGAAGGTCACCTGCGGGGGGCCGGCCGTGAAACCCACCACAAACGGCGCCCGCTTCTGCCAAAAATGCTCCCCACGCGGTGGTTTTCCTCCCTTCCTCCTCACCCCCACCTTGGCGCCGCCTCGCCCCATCAGCCCCTACCTGGCGGTTCCGCTGGTCCAAAATCCGGCTGATCTGGATTTTTTTCCGGCCCATTTTCGCCTCCTCCGCTGGGTTTGGGGCTGGAAAAGAGCGAGAAACGCCTGAGCCCCACAGCCCTCGGGGCTGTCCCCAGCCAGAGTCCGCCCCAGCGCCACCAAAAATAAGTTTGGCTGTGAAAAAATCGATTTTCAGAGGAAGTTCGGTCATTTCTTCCTCCGCGAAGATGGTGGCCAAGCGGAAAATGGGGGGAAATTGGGAAATTCTGATGGGTTAGAGGAGAAAAAATCCCCTTGGCCTTGCCCAGCCACCCCAATCCATCGCTCCCTGAGCACTTTTGGGTGTGGCCGTGATCCCAAATCACGGGATCCCAAATTCAGCGGGGCTTTGGGAGCAGAGCCCTCACCCCAAAGCCGGGGGGCCGCTCCGAGGCTGCTCCCGAAGCTGCTCCCGGCGGCTCCGTGGGATGGGGAGGGCGTTTTAAAGGGGGCCGGGCTGGCGGCGGGGAGGGTCCCTCAAACAAAAGGGTTGGTTTTAGGTTCAAATTTGGGGATTTTTTTTTAAATTTTTTTTTTTAAGCTCCAGCAGACTAAATTTGACCTCCGCCACTCGCAGGCCAGGAAGTGGCTGCACGAGGAGACAGCAGAGTGAAACCACCCACCCGCCCCTGCGGCCGCGTGAGCCAGCGCCGGGCAGGGACACGGGGCTGGTGACCCCCCTGCCACCCTGGCTGAGGGGTGCCAGCGCCCCCCGAGCCTGCCGCAGCGCTGCCACAGCCCCCAATTCCTGCTCCTGTGCCACCCCCGCAGCAAGAGCCACCCCAGCGTCCCCAAATGCCACAGACGGGGCAGAACCGCGGGTGGCACCCAGATGTCCCCAGCGGGTCCCTGGTGCCCACCCCGATGCGGGGACAGGCCCAGCCTGGCTCGGTCCCTGCTGTCCCCAAGCCCAGCCGCGGGGCAGGAGCGGGGCCGGGGAGCAGCGGGGTGGCAGCTCCGTGTTGGGGACAGCTTTGGGACCCCCGGCTGGGCCAGCAGCCCCCCCGATGCCAGGGGTGCAGCTGGGGACCCTCGGGTCCCCCGGTGCCCCCGGCGTGTCCCGCTTCCCCCTCTCGAGCGCGTTGCCATTTTACCATCGTGCTCGGCTGCTATTTTTAGCTGATCAAAACTAATTTTAATTTATGGAAGGAAATTGCGCTGCCGTTCCCACGGCCCCGCTGCCACCCTGTGTCCCCGGGCCCACGCACGACCCCCCCTCCCGTGCCCCCCGAGGTCCAGGGGGTGCCCAGACCACCCCGGCCCCGCCGGAAAGCGCCGAGAATTCCCTGCTGGAAAAGGAGAGGTTTTCCCGTTCCCAACCGTCCCTGGGGGGCTCTCCCGGCTCCGACACCTGCGGCGCTCCCTGGGGACACCCCGAGGGCCCCGGGTCCGTCCTGGGGGTGGCACTTCGGGCTGGAGCTTGGGGTTGGCACGTGCGGGGCGGGGGGCTGGCCCGGCTGTGACACCCCCCTGTCCCTGCGCAGCCCCGGCCTGGGGGGCTCGGGGGATGGATGGAGGAGGGAGGGATGGACACAGGGATGGATGGACACAGGGATGGATGGACACAGGGATGGACACAGGGATGGACACAGGGATGGATGGACACAGGGATGGATGGACACAGGGATGGACACAGGAATGGACACAGGGATGGACACAGGGATGGATGGATGGATGGATGGATGGATGGATGGATGGATGGATGGATGGATGGATGGATGGATGGACACAGGGATGGATGGACAGAGGGATGGACACAGGAATGGACACAGGGATGGACACAGGGATGGATGGATGGATGGATGATGGATGGATGGATGGACGGATGGATGGACGGACACAGGGATCCATGGAAGGATGGATGATGGATCCATGGATGGATGGATGGGTGGATGGACACAGGGATGGATGATGGATGGATGATGGATGGATGGATGGATGGATGGATGGATGGAAGGATGGATGATGGATCCATGGATGGATGGATGGGTGGATGGACACAGGGATGGATGATGGATGGATGATGGATGGATGGATGGATGGATGGATGGATGGATGGATGACGGATGGATGACGGATGGATGATGGATCCATGGATGGATGGATGGGTGGATGGACACAGGGATGGATGATGGATGGATGATGGATGGATGGATGAATGGATGGATGGATGGATGGATGACGGATGGATGATGGATCCATGGATGGATGGATGGATGGATTGATAGATGGATGGATGGAGGGATGGATGGATGGATGGTGGATCCATGGATGGATGGATGGATGGATTGATAGATGGGTGATGGAGGGATGGATCCATGCATGGATGGCTGATGGATGGATTCATAGATCCATCGATGGGTGATGGAGGGATGGATGGATGGATGGATGGATGGATGATGGATCCATGGATGGATAGATGATGGATGGATGATGGATGGATTCATGGATCCATCGATGGGTGATGGAGGGATGGATCAATGGATCCATGGATGGATGGCTGATGGATGGATTGTCCCCACCCACGTGCAGCAGGGACATGAAATAACTCCCAGGATTTGCTTGGGGACAATCCCCCACTGATCCAGGGGTGTAAATTCCTAATTCCAGCTCCTAATTAGAGAGCTGAGACCAAACGAACCCGGGAGAGCCGCGTGCTTTTTCCATGAGCCACCGTGGGAGCCCCAGCACCACAGCGGGGCCTCCAGCACCTTCACACCCTGGACGGCCCCAGAAATCCCAAATCCAGCAGATTCATCCGAAAATCCAGGCAGGTGGGGTACTAAAGGAAAAAGCTGCTCCGGGCTCTGAGCGCTCCCCCAAAACAGCCCCGAGTCGGGGTCGTGGAGCTCCCCAGAAATCCATCCTCCCCTGGGGCACAGAAAGGGCAGGAAAGGGGTTTTTTACCAAATTATGAGGGTTTTGCTGCAAATCCGAGAGCTGGGGGTGACTGGGAAGGGCTGGGAGGGCAGTGGTTCTCAAACTCCCGCTGCTGGTGTTTGGCAGCTCCCAAAAAGCGTTTTGGGAGGAAAAACACAATTTCAGCAGGGAGAAGGAGCTTCCATCCCGACGGAGGGGAGAATCTGAGCCAGGAGCAGCAAAATCCCACAGGAGGGAGGGAGGGGATGTGATGGGACCAGGAGGGCAACAGGGGTGGGAATGGGGCTGGGAATGGGGTTTGAAATGGGGTTTGAAACAGGGATTTCAAAAAGGGGGTTTGAAATGGGAATTTAAAATGGGGTTTGATATGAGGGTCTGAAATGGGGGTTTGATATGGGGATTTAAAATGGGGGTTTGAAATGGGGATTTCAAAAAGGGGGGTTGAAACGGGGTTTGAAATGTGGGTTTTGGGAGCACCAGCCACGGAGTGCTGGGCCCGGAGGGCCAAGTGCAGCCCTGGCCCCGTGGTTTGGATCCCGGGGCTCCCCTGGGAACGGCTGGGCTGGTGCGAGCAGCATCCCGAGCCCGGCACGGGGAAAAGTCAAAGTTGAGCGTGGAGTTGGGGCCGGGCCCTCCTGCTTTTTATAGGTTGTTTAAACAAGCGACCAGTGCAAACCAGCCCGGGGCTGGCAGCGGGAGGAGGCAGCTGGGGAGGAGGGCAAAGGTGGGCGTGGGGCTCCGGGGGGATTCTGGGACCACCACCACCTCCCCCAACCCCGGCTGCCGCTTCCCAAATACCCACAGCCATAAAACCCCTCAGGTTGTGGGGCTCTGGGGGACACTGCCGCCCCGCTGTCACCCCGCTGTCACTGTCGCTGTCACCCCAGGGGTGACACAGAGCGAAAGTCCCGGGCGCTGCCGCGGCCCGGCGCCGATGGGTGGAGGATTTTCGGTTCCAAAATGAGTGTGAGGGAGGAGGAAGGATTGAAAAGGCCCCAAACCCAGGTGGCTCGTGGCCCTCGGGAGGGTGGACGGACACAGGGACCCCCCTCCTGCCCAGGGCACCGCTGAGGCTCGGTGGGTGCCACATCCAGGGAGGGAACTCGCAGTTCCCATGGGATCGGGCTGGGATGCATTTGGGGTTTGCATTTGGGGCTGGGGACACTCGGGGCTGGCCCCGTGGCTTTGGGGCTGCCTGGCTCACAGAGCTGCTTTGCTCCTGACAATCCTGCGGGGATTTTTGGGAAGAGGAGGGACATTCAAGGGGTTTAACCTGTCCTGGTTTGCCCCCAAATCCTCCTGGGTGCCCCCCAGCAGCGTGCCAGGCTGTGCACCCCCCAGTGCTGGCGTGACCCACCAGGGTCCCTCTCCCCTCGCACTGAAGTTCCCCAAAGTTCCCCAAATCCACTGTTTTGGGATGTCGAGGGTGCCCTGGGCTTGGAGGGCAGGTTTGGGATCCTAAGCCAGACCTGGGGCCTGCACCCACCTCCCTCCTTCCCCCAGAGCTCCCAGAGGTCACCGTGACGCGGCCAAGGGCCAGGGCTGGGCTGTCCTGATTGTCACCCACGCTCCTTTCCCAGCCCATGCCCCCAGGGATGCCCTGCGGCCCCCGGGGGGCGCTGCCCACGGCCCCACCCCGCCTTCCTGCTCATCCCGGGCTCCCACAGCGGCTCATTCCCTGGGAAACTCCAGACTGGCAGCGCCGGGAGCGTTTCTGTCACTAAAAGAGGGAAAAGCCCCTGAGGATGGGGACAGGGACGGGGACAGGGACGGGGACAGAGACACGCTGGCAGCGGGCTGTGCTGGGCAGGAGACCTGGCAGAGGAGCCACCTCGCTCTCCACGGGTGCCAGGGGGACCCAGGTGCACTGGGACGCCCTGGAGACGCCACACGAAGGTGCCACCACCCTGGAGACGCCCCTGGCAGGAGCCGTGGCCGTGTCCTGTCCCCTCCCGGGAGCGGGAAGGAACCGGGTGCCACCAGCACGTGCCGGGAGCAGCCAGGCCGCGGTGCCACCCCAGCGAGGGGCGCGCTGTCACCGCTGTCACTGCCCCCACGTCGAGCCGCTGCCGTGCCTCAGTTTCCCCGCGCGCCGCGAGCTCAGCCGCAGCCCCCGGCGGCGCCGGTGGCCCCGGGGGCGGCCCCGGGGGTGGCGGGGAGGTGGCGGCGGGGCCGGGGCAGGGCGGCTGCCACCCAGGCTGCACTTTTGGGTTAAACCCGGGCGTTCCTCCCTGCGCAGACACGAGTAAAAATAACCGCCCCGAGCTCGGCGCAAACCACAGGCTTTTTATAGCCCGCCATCCCGAGACGGCGGGGCGGGGGCCGGGGCTCCGCCGTGCCCAGAGCAGCCCGCCGGGCGCCGGCCCGGCCGCACCGGCCCCTCCCCGGGCCGGCCCCGCTCCCCCTGCCCGTGCGCCCCGACGGTGCGGCCGCCGGCGAGCGGACGGAGCCCCCGGAGGAGGAGAAACGGAGTAGACAGCGCTGCCGCGGTGTGTCACTGTCCCCTCGGCTCGGTGCCGGTGACACCGGAGCGCGGGACCCCCCGTGCCCGCCGCGGGACACGCACCTGGGCAGCGGCGCTTCCTCCTCGGCAGCTCCGCGCGCTCCCGGCGCTGCAGCGGAGCCGGGGCGGCCCCGGGGCTGGTCCCGGTGCCGGTCCCGGTGCCGGTCCCGGTGCTGGTCCCGGTGCCGGTCCCTGTCCCGGTGCCGGTGTCGCTGCCGGTCCCGTTCGTGTCCCCGGCGCGCGCGCTGCCGCCGCCTGGCCGAGCGGCGCCGCTCGCATTTGCATAACCCCGCCCACCCACCGGAAAGATTTGCATAGAGCAGCCGGGCTGTGCTGCCATTGGCTAAAGGAGGGGTGTTTATTTGCATAGTCGCGCCCCCGTCCTGGTGAGGGGCGGGGCGAAGGAAAGGGGCGGGGCCGGGGGTTCGGGGCTGCAGGTGGGAAAAGGGAATTCCGGGAATATCAGGGAATTCAGGCAATATCAGGGAATTAAGGAAATTCAGGCGATGTCAGGGAATATCAGGGAATTCAGGGAATATCAGGCAATGTCAGGGAATGTCAGGGTATATCAGGGAATTCAGGCAATGTCAGGGAATTCAGGGAATAACAGGGAATTCAGACAATGTCAGGGAATTCAGGGAATTCAGGCGATGTCAGGGAATATCAGGGAACATCAGGGAATATCAGGGAATCAGGGAAACTAGGGGATCAGGTGGCACCCAGCCCCAGGGGATCAGGTGGCACCCAGCCCCACATCAGGACATTTTCGCACCCTGGACAGGCTGGGGGTCCTGTCCCGACCCGGGAAGATCGGGAGGAAAACCCGGAGAAATGAGGAATTCCTGGATGAGGCTCTCAGGCCTTCAGTCTTCCTCAGAGCTGCTTTTAAAGCTCGGGATTGACAGAGCGCAATTAGCGGAGTGTTAATTAGCCTCGCCAGGAATATGAATTGATCCCGAGGAGCGGAATGGGGGGAGGACAGAAGCGCCGGAGCCTCGGCAGAGTCTGGGGTGACACGTCCAGCCCTGGGACACTTTGGGGACACTCGGGGTGGCTTTTTGGGTGTGGGACACCCCCGCCCTGCCCTGCCCTGCCCTGCCCTGCCCTGTCCCTCCTTCACCTCGGGCCGCCCAGGGTCCAGCCCGGGTCAGGGCCACTCCCAGGGGCCGTTTTTGGGCACGGGGACCCTGCTGTCCCCCAGGTCAGGGGGTGCCCGGGCTGGGCTGTGCCCGGCTGCTCCTGGCCAGCTCCGGGTGGCAGCGTCAGAGCTCTGAGCTCCCTCCTGAGCTCTTCCGCCCCCAAATCCCGGGGTTTGGGGAGCCTGGGGTGCCCCGGCAGGAGAGCTGCACCCCGAGGGGCGCCGGCGGAGGGCACGGCTGCGCTCTGCCACTGCCCAGGACACGGCACAGGGACACAGATGCCGTCACCAGGGGCAGGTTTGGGGACTTTGGGCCGACTCCCAGGGACTGCCACCCTCCTCCCCCCCTTCCCAAAAATGCTGGAAAGGAGCCTGGAGCCAAAGTGCTGCCGCTGCCAAGGCCAACACGGCGGGAGTTCAAAATAGCCCCGAGTCCTGCACGGAGCCCCGGGTGCCAGGGCAGCCACCCACGCGGGGCGGGAGGGACAGCAGGGGACAGGAAGGGACAGGGAGGGACAGAAAGGGACAGCGAGGGGCAGAAAGGGGCAGAAAGGGACAGCGAGGGGCAGCCAGCACTGCTCCTCCAGCAGACAGAAAGATCAGCTCGGTCTGGATCCCACAGCCCTGATTCCCTGATTTCCCTGAATTCCCTGACATTCCCTAAAGTTCCCTGATCCCACAGTCCGGCCTGGGCACGGCTGCTGGCACCGCCATGGGGGAGGCCGCGTGGCACGCGGTGCCATGGGACCCCAGCGTGTCCCCTCGTGTCCCCTCGTGTCCCCTCGTGTCCCCTGGGCCCAGGGTGGATTGCTGTGCCGGGACGCGCGGGGCCTTTCCCCAGGTGCCAGGTGACCCGCGGGGTGAATTTCCCTGGGTTCATTTGGCCTCCATTAATTCTTTTCCTGCTTGAAACCCTCAGCATCCCCCGGGGAAGGCGCTGGCGGGGCAGATCCCACAGGAACGCTGGGATTCCGCTTCCCAGGGTATTTTTAAGGCATGGGAAACTCGCGGGGGTCCCAGGGGCCGGCCCGGGGGTCTTTTCTCAGCCTTGCGGGACTGGGAACGTTTCGGGAGCTCCCCGGGGGCCGCACGGGACGGTCCCGGCTCGGGGGGAGGCCAAAGGCGCCTCCCCGGGGCTGCGGGCGGGGGAATCGCGGTGCCCTCGTCCCACACCGGGGGTCAGTCCCGGGGTTTTCCCAGGGAACGGCAGCGCTGGGAACGGGGGAAGCGGCTCGGTCTGTCCGTCCGTCCGTCCGTCCTCAGTCCCCACCCCTGCTCCTGCGCGCTCCCGCCGCCCCCAGGAGGCTCCCGGGGCCCCACCGGGGCGGGCACGGGGCGGAGCCGGCCCGGGAGGGTCCCGGCCCGGAGGCAGGACCGAGGGCGGCTCGGGCCCGCCCCGGCGGAACGGAGGCGCTCGCTGCCCGGTGCCCGCTCCCGGTTCCCATTCCCCGTCCGAGCTCCCGCAGCGGCGGCACCGACGAGTGGGGAGCGCACGCACGTTCGGCACCGCCGGTCCCGCCGGTTCTCCCGGTTCCCGGTGCCGGTACCGGCTCCGCCATGCCCTCCCCGTACCCGCGGCAAGCCCTGATGGTGCTGCTGCTCTTCGGGACCCTGTCCGCCGCCATGGCCCTGCTCTCCTCCAGCCTCATCTTCCAGCTGCCGTCGGGCCGGGCCGCTCCCGGTGCCGCTGCCGGGGCGCTCCCGGAGCCGGTGGCCGCCGCTCTGCTGCCGGTGGCGGCCGCGCTGGCCGCGCTCTGCCTGGTGCTCAACGTGAGCTGCCTCCTGCTCTGCCTCCTGCACGGCTACCTCAGCACCGAGCTGTGCCGGGGGCAGCCCGGGCCCGAGCGGTGAGAGCCCCGGCGGCACCGGGGAACCGGGGCTGGGCGACCGGGAGGACCGGGAGAGGCGGGGAGCGGGGCTGGAGGCGCTCGGGAGAGGCGGGGAGCGGGATCGGAGGGCTCGGGAGAGGCGGGGATGCTCGGAGGGGTCCGGGGGAACCGGGGCCGGAGGGGCCGGGAGCGCTCGGAGGGGTCTGGGCACACGGGAGGGGCCGGAGGATGCGGCGGGAGCAGGGAACGAGGGGCGCGGGGCGCCAGCTCCTCTGGTGCCCCAAAATCCGCGGGAGGATTTGCTGGGTCCCCTCCTAAAGGGGCTGTGGGGAGCAATCGGTGGAAAACCCCCCCAGATTCCTCTCCGTGAGCCCCAGGGATGGAACTGAGCTCTTTAATTTGAATTTTAGAGACTCCAGAAGCTGGCAGCAGCGAGTTCAGACCCGGCTGCGCAGCGCAGGGGGTTTGGTTTCCATGATTCGAAACTGCCAGCGTGTTTTGGGGGCCTCAACACCCAGGGAGTGCCCCAAAATGTCGGTCACTGCTGGGGTGACCATCTAGGCCACCCAAATGGCCCCAGGGCTGCGACACTAACCGCGGCCAGGTGTTGCTTTCATCATTACCAGCGCGTTTACACCGGCAGAGTAATTCCCAAAGGAATTCCTTTATTTTTTTTCATGGATCTGGAATGGGCCGGGGGCTCCTGGCCGGGCGCTTGGGTTAAAACTGAAAAACAGCGCGGGGATAATCTGATTTTAAAGGATTTTGGTGACAACTGGGCTTCGCGGGGTGGCCCACGCAATTCTGGGACGTGTGTGACTTCAGACGAAACTCGTTGGAAGGGAATGACGACGTTTGAACAGCTTTTTGTCCCTAATTGGAGAATCCAATCAGTCCCCGGGCTGGAGAAATTCCAGCAGCGCCTCCTCAGCCTCTTCCAACGCTTCATTAACGGAGGAGAGCGAAAATATTTCCCTAAAAACACAAAAAATTCCCACAACAAACTCGGCTTTTCACGGGAGCCGATCTTCTGCTGGGAAATAATTAACAACAAAAAAATTAACAACAAAAAATCCCTCCCCACCCCTCCCCCGAGCTGTGAATTTTCCTGTGATCCCGGCCTGGCTTTTGGGCTGTAAACGCTTCGTTTAGGAGAAGTCGAAATTTGGGGACTGCGAGGTCACAGGAGAGGAAAAATTCCATTCCCAAAATTCCATTCCCAAAAATTCAATTCCCAAAAATTCCATTCCCAAAATTTCCCGGAGCACAGTGCATAATTTGAATTTCAGGAGGAACTCTGCGCCTCTCCCCTGCGGGAATTCCTTTCCCAGCAGATCCCTCCCCCCGTGCCTCAGTTTCCCCAGCTGCAGTTGGAGGGCCCGGGATGGGGGCCACGGCCGGGGGTGGCGGTGCTGTCCCCGCGCTGTGCTGGCACCGCGGAGCCGCTCGCGCCGCGGGGACCTTCGGCACCCTGGCGCTGTCACCCCGAACTGGCGCTGTCACCCCAAACTCCACTGTCACCCCGAACTGGCGCTGTCACCCCAAACTCCACTGTCACCCCGAACTGGCGCTGTCACCCCGAATTCTGCTGCAGGACAAGAATCCATTTTGAATTCCTCAGCTCCAGAGATTCTTCCTGGCTTGGAGAAGGACCAGGACCAGCCTTGAGTTCCTGGGCTCAGATCAGGATCACTTTGGAGTCCCTCACTCCCGGGATTCCCTGAGCTCGGATCAGGCCCGGGACCAGCTCTGGATTCCCCCTGCAGGCGTTTCCCCGAGCTCAGAGCAGGGCTGGAGCCTGCCCAGAGCTGCTTCCCTGCCAGGAGCCCTTCCCGAGGCTCTTTTCCCCCTTTTCCAGGGCAGCCTGGTTCCTCCTGGACAGCCGGAGCGTGCGGCACGCGGCCATCGGCCTCTTCTGCTGCGGGGTCTGCCTCTACCTCACAGGCAAGCGTCCCCCGTGTCCCCAGTGTCCCCCCGTGTCCCCAGTGTCCCCAGTGTCCCCCCGTGTCCCCAGTGTCCCCCAGTGTCCCCCCGTGTCCCCAGTGTCCCCCAGTGGCCCCAGTACTCCCAGCGTCCCCAGTAATTCCCATTTTCCCAACACTCCAGACTGGAATTTTGTAGGGGCTGGAGGGGTCCAGAGATGGGAACGGAGCTGGAGAATTCCTGAGGGAGCTGGGAAGGGGCTGGAGAATTCCTGAGGGAGCTGGAAGGGGCTGGAATTTCCAAATCCAGAAAATTTCCAAATCCAGGAAGTTCCCAAATTTTCCAGGAATTTCCAAATCCGTCCCTCAGCAGTCCCAGCTCCCGAGTTTTTGTCCAGGGTCTCCTGAGCGATCCCTGAGCTCTGGCCCAGCCGCAGCCGCGGCAGGGATTTGGGAATGCCCTTCCCGGCGCTCAGGGTGCCCTGCGCTCCGCTCCCTCCAGCCCTGGCGCTCTCCATGCTGCTGCTGTTCCAGCCGGAGGCCGGCATTGCCGGCGCCTGCATCCTGGCCTCTGGAATTCTCGTCCTGCTCATCTCCCTGCTCCACGCGCTGCTCCGCGCTTCCCGCATCTCCCGCGGCTCCGAGCTTTCCCGAGCCCTCTACGAGAACGACTCCGGCAGCGAGAGGAGCGCGGCGCCGCCCCGGCCCCGCCCCGAAATCCACCGGGAATTCTCCCTCCCACCTTTCCTGGAGGGCAAATCCCAGCCGGGCTCGGCCTCCAGCAGCAACCTGAGCTCCAGGAGCAGGGAATTCCACAGGGAATCCCAGCAGGAATTGTCCAGGAGCAAGGAAATTCCCAGAGAATCCCAATCCCAGGACTGGTCCAGGAGCGGGGAATTCCTCAGGGAATCCCAGCAGGAATTGTCCAGGAGCAGGGAATTCCCCAGGGAATCCCAGGAATTTTCCAGGAGCAGGGAATTCCCCAGGGGATCCCAGGACTGGTCCAGGAGCGGGGAATTCCTCAGGGAATCCCAGCAGGAATTGTCCAGGAGCAAGGAAATTCCCGTGAAGTCCCAGTCCCAGGACTGGTCCCGAACCCACAGGACCCTGCTGGACTCGGGGCTGCTCCAGGAGCAGGGAAAGCCCTGGAATGTCCCCAGCAGGGAGATGAGGAATGTGCTGTCCCACAGGGCCACCAAGGACTCCACGCTGGTGTGAGGGCAATCCGGGATTTTCCTGGAGGAGGAGCTGCTGCTTTTCCACGGTTTTGGGGCTTTTTTTTCCTGGGAAAATTCCTTCACCCACAGCTGGAAGGCCAGTGCTGCCGGCCTGGAGATCCCAAACCCATCCCAAACCCCCCAGGTGTGGGGAAGGACCCGGGGAGCCGGGATGGGGAGCAGGAACGGGACTGTCCCCCGCAGAATCCCAGCCTTCGCCTGGCCCCGCTGCCGTCCCCTCTCCTTCCTCCCTGCGCCATCCTCATCCTCAGCACTGGCACGGATCGGGGCTGGGGGGCCACGAGGGGGTTTGGGGGGGGAAATCCAGTTTGGGACAGGGGAAATCCAGTTTGGGACGGGGGGAATCCAGTTTGGGACAGGGGAAATCCAGTTTGGGATGGGGGAAATCCAGTTTGGGGTGGGGGAAATCCAGTTTGGGATGGAGGAAATCCAGTTTGGGATGGGGGAAATCCAGTTTGGGATGGAGGAAATCCAGTTTGGGGTGGGGGGAATCCAGTTTGGGACGGGCGGAAATCCAGTTTGGGGTGGGGGGAAATCCAGTTTGGGGTGGGGGAAATCCAGTTTGGGGTGGGGGAAATCCAGTTTGGGACAGGGGAAATCCAGTTTGGGACGGGGGAAATCCAGTTTGGGATGGGGGAAATCCAGTTTGGGGTGGCAGGAAGGGATTTGGGGTGGCCATGAACGGATTTGTGGTGCCACTGGTTTTATCCCAAATTCCACCTGTTACCCCAAGAGTAATTTCCCTGGAATTTGAGTTCAGCCATTCCCTGAATCCCTGGAAAATCCAGGAGGGATCCACACCAAAGCTCTGCTCCCTTCCAAGGAAAAAATCCCTTTTTTCTTTTTTTTTTTTTTTTTTTTTTTGGTAAGATTTTAAGCAATTTTTTCTTCCTTGAAAGCCCAAAATTCCACTTTTTTTTTTGTTCCACGCCCTTGGAAACCCCAGGATAAAAAAGGAGCTCCAAGCTCCCACGGCAACAGGAGAAAAGTTGGAAACATTTGAAAGGAACTTTCTTGGTTTTTTGGGATTTTTGTTGGGTTTTTTTTCCTCTTTATTCTCCTTCTCACTCAAACCAACCCCAGCAATTCCTTGGCAGCAGCTGGAAAAGTTTCCCCTCGGAGAATTCCTCCTCAACAAAAGCGTGGAGTGTGCTCACATTCCAGCTTTCCACACCAAATTCCCAAAGCAAAACCTCATTTGGGGCTTTTTTGGGAAAAAAAAACCCAAAAACTGGGAAGGATAAACACAAGCCCACCCTGGTTTTCCATGGAAAAAGGTCCCAAAAGTCAGGATTTGGGATTTTCCAGCTCTTGTTTTGGTTTTCCTGGGAATGCAGGGGCTCCTCTACCTGTGCTTTTTTCATTCTTCTCCCGAGGTTGGGAAATTCAGGAAGTGCCCGGGGGGTTTTTGGGCTGGGGGGTGATGGTGCTGTGGGAAGAAAAAGGAAAAGCTCGATTCAGCAGCTTGAAAATGTGGGAAAATTGGGGTTTCCTTAAAAATTCCCTCTGCTGGTGGGTGCTGGGCTAGGGGGCTGCTGTTGGGGGGGCACAGCCACTGGTACAGCAGGAGAAATCCCAAAAATCCCCCCAAGATCAAAACCAATCCCAAAAAAAATCCCTCAAATTTTTTTTTTTTTAAATCCCAAAAATTCCCTGCATCCCTAAACTCCACACCTTTAGGATCTCCCAAAAATTCTCCCTAAAATTCAATTTGTTCCCACTTTTCCCATGGCAAACAGGGCTGGTTTTCCCCCAGGGAATGGGGAAGTCAGGGAACGCTGTCCTGGATAATCTGGAATCCTTTTCCCAGGACTTTGGGGCTACCTCTTCCCAATCCCTCCCTCCTCTCTAAACTCCAAACCCTTCGGATCTCCCAAAATTCTCCCTAAAATTCAATTTGTTCCCGGTTTTCCCTTGGCAAAGGGGGCTGGCTCCCCCGGGAACGCGGTCCTGGATGACCGGGATCTCCCCCGGGATCTCCCCCGGGATCTCCCCGGGATCTCCCTGGGATCTCCCGGGATCTCCCCGGATCTCCGGGGTACCTGCGGCCCTGGCCCAGCTGCTCCTTGAGGGCGACGGCGTGCCGCAGCAGGCTGTCGATGCTCTGGAAGTACACGCTGCTGCCAGCCATGCTCTTGATGGCGCTGGAGCACGGGAGAGGCAGGAAGAGTGGGAAAAGCGGGAAGGGCACGGAGCTGGAGCTCCCCGATCCCGCTCCTTCCCGCCCTGATCCCGGGACAGCCCGGGCTTGGGGAGCCTCCCGCTGTGGGAAGGTGGGGACGCTTTCCCAAAGCCCTGGAATTCCTGCTAGGAGTTCCCAAAGCCCGACTCCTTCCCTGGATCCTGCTGGGTGTCCCAGCCCGGAATTCCAGGAATTTCCCTCTCAAGGTGAAAATCCCAAATCCCAGCTCCTCCCATCCCCATTCCCTGGACCCTGCTGGGTTTTCCAGCCCGGCATTGCAGGCATTCCCCTCTCAAACGGAAATCCCAAATCCCAGCCGTTCCCGGTGTCCCAGCCCGGGATTCCAGGCATTCCCCTCTCCAATGTAAATCCCAAATCCCAGCCCGTTCCCTGGGTTTCCCAGCCGGGATTCCAGGCGTTCCCCTCTCCCATGTAAATCCCCGATCCCAGCCCGTTCCCGTGTCCCGTTCCCGGTGTCCCGTTCCCGTGTCCCGTACCTGCAGGCGTACTCCACGGTGTAGATGGCTCCCTGGCTCTGCTCCTCCCAGCCCTGCATGTCCGACTGCGGGAAACGCGGATCAGGGACGGGAATGGGGAGGGATTCCCGCCTGGAACGGGACGGGCTGGCATTCCCACGGCAGCCGGGAGCGCCCGAGCAGGGGAGGATCCAAGGAAAACTGGGAGCTGCTTCCGGAGGGGCGAGGAGGCCAAAGGAGCTGGAGAGGATTTGGGATGGGGGATGGAGGGACGGGGAATGATCTGGGATTTGGGAATTCCAGGGCACAGGGAATGGGTGGATTCCCATTGGGATGAGAATTCCAAGACACAGGGAATGGATCTGGGATTTGGGGTGGGAATCCAGAAGCCAGGGACTGGATTTGGGATTTGGGAATTCCTGGGCACAGGGAATGGATGGATTCCCATTGGGATGAGAATTCCAAGACACAGGGAATGGATCTGAGATTTGGGATGGAATTTTGGGATGGGAATCCAGGGCCGAGGGAATTATTTGGGATTTGGGAATCCAGGGCCCAGGGACTGGGTTTAAACCGAGCAAAGGGAATCCCTGCGGGAATTTCCGGCAGGATCTCCCAGAGGCGCGGGGTGCGCAGGGCTGTCCCTCGGCTCCCGGGGCTCCCGGGGCTCCCGGGGCTCCCGGAATTCCCGGGATTCCCGCACCTTGTGCTGGGCCAGCTCGGGCAGCGAGCGGCGCACGTGCTCCTGCAGCCGGAACAGCGCCACCGAGGGCTCGTTGGCCAGCACGTAGAGGCTCTCCGTGAACTTGTCCGTCACTGCCGGGATTAACGGGGAACAAACCGGGATTAACGGGGAAAAACCGGGATAAACGGGAAAAACCGGGATAAATGGGGGAAAAACGGGATTAACGGGGAAAAAAACCGGGATAAACGGGGAAAACCGGGATAAACACGGAAAAAACCGGGATTAATGGGGAAAACCGGGATAAACGGGGAAAACTGGGATAAATGGGGGAAAAACGGGATAAATGGGGGAAAAACGGGATTAACGGGGGAAAAAACCGGGATAAACGGGGATTCATCGGGACACGGGGGCAGCAGGGCTTATCCGTGGAGATAGCTCAGCGGAAATCCAAAGAAATCCAGAGAAACCCATGGAAACATCTCTGTACACATCCATGGAAATATCTCCAGAGAAATCCATGGAGATCCACAGAAACACTTCCACAGAAATCCATGGAAATATCTCTATGGAAATCCATTGAAATATATCCATAGAAATTCACGGAAACATCTCCACAGAAATCCACGGAAAATCCATGGAAATCCATGGAAAATCCATGGAAAATCCACTGAAGTCTCTCTATAGAAATCCATGGAAATCCACAGAAATATCCCCACAGAAATCCATGGGGAATCATGGGAATCTCCCCACAGAAATCCATGTAGAGCTCTCCATGGAAATCCATGGAAATATCTCCCCCGAAATCCATGGAAGTAAATAGAAATATCCCCACAGAAATCCACAGGAGCCCTCAGGCACATCCCCACAGGAGCCCTCAGCCATCCCCACAGGAGCCCTCACAAAAATCTCCACGGGACCTGCAGGGGCTCTTCCCAGCAGCAGCACGGGGGAATGAAGGCCGGCAACCAAACCACGGCACAGCAGCGGCCAAACCACCGCGGCGCGGCCTCTCCCAGCCCATCCCGGCTTCTCCCGGAGCCGCCGTTCCCCCTCCCGGCGCCGCCGCTCCCGGTCCCACCTTTCTTCACCTTCAGCTGCATCTCGGGCTCCTCCATCCCGCCCGCCGCCGCTTCCGCTTCCGCTTCCGCCGGCGCGCCCCGAACCCGCCCCGGGCGCGGAAAACAGCCCCGGCTGGAACCGCGGCCGCGGGAACAACGTTCCGCTTAGCGCCCCCCCAAATCGGTGTCGCCCCCCGAGTCCCCCCAAGTCCCCGTTGTCACCCGCGGGGACACTCGGTGCCTCCCGGTTTGGCCGTGCTGCCCTGAGAGGGGCCTGGGGGTGTCGCGGCCTTTGCCCCCCTCAGTCCCCAGGGTGTCCCCAGGGTGTCCCCAGGGTGTCCCCGAGGTGTCCCCGGGGTGTCCCCGAGGCCAGGCGGTCCCGCGGCCGCCCGCCGGTGTCGCTGTAAGGCCGCTCTCCCGGGAGCTGGGGCCGGGCCGCGCTCCCCGAACCGCCCCGGGCCCGGCGGGCCCCGCGGCCGCGGCAGCGCGGAGGGAGCGGCGGGAGCGGCGGTGAGACCGGGGACGGGACGGGAACGGAACGGGAACGGGAAAGGGAAAGGGAAAGGGAACGGGAACGGGAACGGGAAGGGACGGGAACGGGAGGGACGGGAGCGCCGGCAGCGGCGGTGAGACCGGGGACGGGACGGGAACGGGAACGGGAACGGAGCGCCGGGAGCGGCGGTGAGACCGGGGACGGGACGGGAACGGAACGGGAACGGGAAAGGGAAAGGGAAAGGGAACGGGAACGGATCGGGAACGGGAACGGAACGGAACGGGATGGGAACGGGAACGGGGACGGGGACGGGGACGGGAACGGGAACGGGAACGGGAGGGACGGGAGCGCCGGGAGGCCGCGGTGAGACCGAGGACGGATCGGGACCCCGGGACGGGAACGGGAAAAGGATCGGGACGGGATCAGGATCGGGACCCGGGGACGGGATGGGGATGGGGACGGGATCGGTAACCGGGATCGGTAACCGGGATCGGTAACCGGGATCGGGACCCAGGGACGGGACCGGGACCGGGATCGGGATCGGCGGTGAGGGGCTGGGGAGGAGGCACGGGGAGCTCCCGGGGCTGCGGGCTCGGAGGAGCTCCGGGAGCGGAGGTTTGGAGTGTGGGGAGTGCCGGGAACGGGAACGGCGGGGGCGATCCCGGGAATGGGGATGGGAACGGCGGGGGCGATCCCGGGAATGGGGATGGGGACAGGGAGGGGGACGGGGAAGGGAAGGGAAGGGAAGGGAAGGGAAGGGAAGGGAAGGGAAGGGAAGGGAAGGGAAGGGAAGGGAAGGGAAGGGAAGGGAAGGGAAGGGAAGGGAAGATCCCAGCAATAGGGTGAGGAGAACAAAAGGGGACCCCAGGAATGGGGATCGGGAGGACAAAGGGGACCCCAGGAATGGGGATGGGGACCCCAGACCCGCTGCAGCGTGGGGGTCTCAGGCACTCGGGGTCTGTCCCTCGGTCCCTGTCCCCTCTCCCACCCCAGCCCTGTGCAGGGAAGGTGAAGGAGCTCTCGGGGAGCCCCCTGGAGCCCGGGACCCCCCAGAATTGGGTGGAAAAAGCGGGAAAAGAGTGAAAAGGCAGCATGGGGGACAGCGGGGTCCCCTCGGCGTGCCCCCAGCGGGACGGGGACACGGCGCTGCCGGAGCGTGGGGACGGTGAGTTGGGAATGCTGGGGACGAGCTGGAGCCCGGCTCCTCCTGCAAAGCGGGGGCTGGCCGGGGTATCCCGAGCTGGAAGGGACCGCCCTGCCCGGGACACCCCGGGAGCGACACCCGGGGTGACAGCGAGGCGCCCGGGCCGCAGGTGGAGCCGAGACCCCGCGGAATTCCTCGGCTGCTCCCGTGGATTCCCAGAGCCCCAGCGAGCCCCCGGCCCTGGATGGTGAGTGTGGCTCAGAGGGGAAATTCCCCGGGATCCCCCATCCCAAAAATCCCGGGAAGGAGCCTCAAATGGGGGAAATCCCATCCCAATCCCGATCCCAAAGCTTGGTGCCCGCTCCTCCTGGGAGGTCGCTGCAGCTCCACGCTGGAATCGGAGATGGAATTCTCCTTTTCCTTGGATTTTTCCCACTAAAACCTCGGATCAGGGGCTGGAAACACTTTGGGGTTCCCAAGAAAGAGCCTTAAATTGCTGCTCAAACGTGGAAAATCCCAATCCCAGAGTTTGGTGCCCGCTCCTCCTGCCAGCCCTGAGGGGTCGCTGCAGCTCTGCGACTGGAGATGGGAATTCTCATTTTCCCTGGATTTTTCCCAATAAAACCTCATATCGGGGGCTGGGAACACCTTGGGGCTCCCAAGTGGGGCTTGGCAAAGATGGGAAATAGGAGGATGGAGCTGGGTGGCGTGGATTTAAATAAACAGAAAATAAACCTGATATTAGTGGACAGCAAATAAATAAATAAATAGAGAATAAATGAGTGGAGAATTAATAATATAAAATAAACCAGAAATTAATGGAGAATAACCCCAAATGAATGCAGATTACCCCAAATGAATGGGGAATAACCCCAAATTAATGGAAAATAACCTCAAATTAATGCAGATTAACCCCAAATAATGGAGAATAACCCCCGATTAATGCAGATTAACCCCAAATAAATGCAGATTAACCTCAAATAAATGCAGATTAACCTGCAGCCCCTCTGTGCTGCCCCAGGTTTCCCCCTGAAGCATTCCAACACCTTGACCAACAGACAGCGAGGCAACGAGGTGTCAGCGCTGCCGGCCACGCTGGACAGTGAGTGCCACCAGTGTCCCCAGGGGCTGCAGGGGACAGGGGACAGCCGGGCAGGGCAGGGGCCACCCTTGGGGACAGGGGACAGCAGGGCAGGGGCTGGGGCCACCCCAGGATTTCGGGGACAGCAGAGGAGGGATTGGGGCCACCCCGGGGCAGCTCCCACACCCCACGTTTTTTAGGGAATTCTTTTTCCCTGATGGATTTGTCCCTTGCAGTGCTGGCCATGGGGACATGGGGACAGCAGGGCAGGGGCTGGGGCCACCCCGGGGCAGCTGCCACCCCCCAGATGCGCAGGGAATTGTTTTTCCCTGACGGATTTGTCCCTTCCAGCGCTGTCCATCCACCAGCTCGCTGCCCAAGGGGAGCTCGTCCAGCTGAAGGAGCACCTGAGGAAAGGTTGGTGTCCCTGTGGCCCTGCCAGGTCCCCTCTGGTGACCTCACACTCGGTGTTCGCTCAGCCACAGAACCACTGGAATTGGGGCTTTTTGGTGGGGATTTCTCCAGTTTTGGAGATGAGAAAACTCCTCACAAACCATCCATTGCGACCATCCAGCAGCTGGCTGAGGTGGTCCAGCAGCCCCTGCTGCTTGAACTGGTTGAACTGGGAGCACGGGGGGGGTCACCTGGCTGGTGTCACCTCCCCAGGTGAGAACTTGGTGAACAAACCCGACGAGAGAGGCTTCACCCCCCTGATCTGGGCTGCAGCTTTCGGGGAGATCGAGACCGTCCGGCACCTCCTGGAGTGGGTGAGGCCGCGGGAGCTCCGGGGGCTTCCAGAATCTTCTGGGACCTGTCCTTCACCCTGGGGTCTATCCTAAATCCTGGGACCTGTCCTTAATCCTGCGACCTGTCCTTCACCCTGGGACCTGTCCTTCACCCTGGGGTCTATCCTAAATCCTGGGACCTGTCCTTGATCCTGCGACCTGTCCTTGATCCCAGAGATCTTTTTTCTATTCTGGGATCTCCCTCTTTTATTCCAGGACCTCTGTCTTTAATCCAGGGATTTCCCTTTTTAATCCTGGCATCTCCCTCTGTCCCCACTGTCCCCAGGGCGGTGTCAGCCCAGGGAGGGTGACAGTGAGACAGTGAGCAGTGTCACCGGGCTGTCCTCGCTGTTGGCAGTGTCACTGGGCTGTCCCCGCTGTCCCCAGGGCGGTGTCAGCCCAGGGAGGGTGGCAGTGAGACAGTGTCACCAGGCTGTCCCCGCTGTGGGCAGTGTCACTGGGCTGTCCCCGCTGTCCCCAGGGCGGTGTCAGCCCAGGGAGGGTGGCTGTGGGCAGTGTCAGTGTCACTGGGCTGTCCCCGCTGTCCCCAGGGCGGTGTCAGCCCAGGGAGGGTGGCAGTGTCAGTGTCACCGGGCTGTCCCCGCTGTCCCCAGGGCGGTGTCAGCCCAGGGAGGGTGGCTGTGGGCAGTGTCAGTGTCACCGGGCTGTCCCCGCTGTCCCCAGGGCGCCGATCCCCACGCGCTGGCCAAGGAGCGCGAGAGCGCGCTGGCGCTGGCCAGCATGGGCGGCTACACCGACATCGTCACCATGCTGCTGGACAGGGACGTGGACATCAACACCTACGACTGGGTGAGTGCCACCCGCACGGCCGGGGGACACCGGGGACAGCAGGGACACGGGGGACACCGGGGACAGCAGGGGCAGCACGGACACCAGGGACAAGACTCCCCAGGGCCATCAGCATGGCCAGGGGACACCAGTGTGGAACTGGGAGAGGCTGGGATGGATCCCAGTCTGGAGCTGGGAGAGGCTGGGATGGATCCCAGTGTGGAGCTGGGAGAGGCTGGGATGGATCCCAGTGTGGAGCTGGGAGAGGCTGGGATGGATCCCAGTGTGGAACTGGGAGAGGCTGGGATGGATCCCAGTGTGGAACTGGGAGAGGCTGGGATGGATCCCAGCGGGTGGGGAAGCCCCTGAGGGACACGAGGGAGGAGCAGGAGCCGCTGAGCTCGGCACTGACCCCTCCCTGTCCCGCACCCCACAGAACGGGGGCACCCCCCTGCTCTACGCCGTGCGCGGGAACCACGTCAAGTGCGTGGAGGCCCTGCTGGGTAAGGCACAGATCCGCCCCCGCCGGTTCCCTCTGCTGCAGCTGCTGCTTCCCTGCGTGGGCGGGGAGCCCGAGGGGCAGGGGCAGCTTTTGGGGTCCCCGTGCCCCCCTTTTGCAGCCCCCGTTGCTGCCCCCAGCTTGCGGCGCTGACCTGACCGAGGAGGCGGATTCGGGGTACACCCCCATGGACCTGGCCGTGGCCTTGGGACACAAGAAAGGCAAGTGTCCCCCACCAGGAAACGGGGGTTTCTCATCAAAAAGTGGGGATTGCCCTCAGAAAATAGGGATTTCCCTCAGGAAACAGGGAATGTCCCTTCAAAAAGCAGGGGTTTCCCTCAGGAAATAGGGATTTACCTCAGGAAACGGGGATTTTGCCCTCAAAAAGAATGGATTTCCCTCAGAAAATAGGGATTTTGTCTCAGAAAACTGTGGGTGGGGAGGTTCTCCCTCAGAAAACTGGGATTTTCCCTCAGAAAACAAGAGTAAAGCGATGAGCAGATCCTTCCCAGGGCAGCTTCCCTGAATCCCAGCCCGTCCCTCCCGCAGTCCAACAGGTCATCGAGAACCACATCCTGAAGCTGTTCCAGAACAAGAAGAGGAAGAAGTGAGGCAGCAGCTCCAGCTCTTGCCAGGATCCCCGTGGCCTCATCCTGGCGCTGCAGGCACGGAGAAATCCAGGAATTCCTGCCCTCGTGGACCCAGTCCTCTCCTAAAATCCAGGGACACTCATTCCAGCCCTGGCTGGGCCCGGCTGCTCCGTGCTTGCCATTGGAAGTAAATTCTGATTGCAGTTAAACTCCGTGGAGCCCTCTCTGCTGCCCCAGCCCATCCTAATCCCAGGTTTTGGGCAGCCACGAGTCAAAATTTCCCCTCAGAGTTCTGGAATTCCTGCCCAGAGCTGTCCCTTTTCCCATGAAACTGCCACAGCCAGGAGGGAGAACCCTGCAGGATTCTGTTGCTGCCACCCCAAGCAGCTCAGGGGAGGCCACCACCGAGGTGACAGCACAGGGAGGGGACACTCCTCCTCTGCCCTGAAGCCAAAGCCCCGAGGGCTCGTTCCAGGAAAAAGCAGGAATATCGTTTATTGATCCCATTCCACGCCCGTGCCCCACCACAGCCTCGCCTCAGGGGACAGGGATCCCCCTCGCGGGGTTTTCAGAGCCCCCAGAGAGGGGACAAACCCATGGGCCCCCCTAGAGCCTCTCCCCCAGCACGCCCAGGTGATAAACCACCACCCTGCCGAAGAAATCCGTGCTGCTGCCAAAGGTGATCTTCAGCCTGTCCAGCACCGTCTGCTCCACCTGGAACCTGTGCGGGTCCCCGTCAAGGAGCAACGCTGGCACCGGGGCGTGGGGGCCCCCCGGCCCTGCCCAGCAGCAGAACGCCCCCAGAGTCCCCAAACTGCCTCCCCTCCATCCTGGGAAAGGATATCTGCATGGCGTGGCTGTCCTGGGGGTACAGCTCGGATATTTTCACCAGCTCCTCGCCCGTTCTGCAGCCTGGGGAGGGCGAGGGGAGCCTCAGGTGCTCCCAGGAGCCTCCAGGTGCTGTCCCGAAATGTCCCCTGCCTCCCACCAGCACCCAGAGGCTCCCAGCTCCTCTTTATTACCCACAGAGGTGCTCCCAGGAGCCTCCAGGCGCTGTCCCAAAATCTTCCCTGGCTCCCACTGGCACCCAGAGGTTCCCAGCCCCTCTTTATTACCCACAGAGCCTCTCCAGGTGCTCCCAGGCGCTGTCCCAAAATGTTCCCTGCCTCCCACCAGCACCCAGAGGCTCCCAGCTCCTCTTCATCCACCCACGGAGCCTCTCCAGGTGCTGTCCCAAAATTCCCACTGGCACCCAGAGGCTCCCAGCCCCTCTTCATCCACCCACGGAGCCTCTCCAGGTGCTCCTGAGCCCCTCTGGCCGTTGGGAATTGCTCACAAACCGCCCTGTGCTCCCTGTGAGCCCCCGCGGGACGCAGCTGCGGGTAAACTGAGGCAGGAGCCCCCCTCACCTTCCAGCGTGCACAGCCGGCTGGAAAAGCCCCCCTGGAACTGGATGTGCAGCTGGGAGACCTTGACAGGGCGGGGGAAATCCAGGGTGACCCACTGGGACGCGCCCTGGGAGGGGACAGGAGTGTCACAGGGGCACGGAGCGGGGCAGGGGGGTCACGGCCCTGTCCCTGTCCCTGTCCCTGTCCCCACACCTGGTCCGAGTTCCAGCAGGTCTCCTCGCTGCCGTCGAACAGGTGCTGCTTCCCGAAGTGCTTCACGTCGCGGTTCAGCACGGAGCTCACGCTGCGGGGACAGTGCCACCCCGCGCGGGGACATCAGGGGCAGGCAGCGCCGGGGACAGCGGGGGACAGCGGAGGGGCCGGGACTCACCGCGTGGCCGTGTGGGCACACACCAGGGGCTCCAGGGGCATCGCTGCCTGCGGGGAGGGACGGGCGTGATGGGGACACCCGAAAATGGGCTGGGGACACATAAAACGGGGCTGGGGACACACAAACAGGGCTGGGGACACCCGAAAATGGGCTGGGGACACCAAAACGGGGCTGGGGATACCTGGTGGGACTGGGGACACCCAAAACAGGACTGGAGACACCCAAAACAGGGCTGGGGACACCTGGGTGGGAATGGGGACCCTTGGATTATACTGGGGACACCCAAAACAGCGCCGGGGACCCTGCGCCACCCCTGGGCACCATCGGACAGTGCTGGGGACCCCCCGAGCAGCACCGCACAGCAATGGGGACCCCCGGGCGCCGCTCCCCAGTCCCCTCCCGGTCCCGCCGGGGCCGCCCGCACTCACCGCGCTCCGCAGGAAGAGGCGGAGCCGCCGCCCCGCTCCCGGTGTCCGGTACCGCCCTCGGCACCGCGGGGGCTCCGGGACGGCGGCTCCGTGTGCCCCCCGCCACCCCTCCGTGTCCCCCAGCCCCGGTCCAGCCCCGCCGCCCCCTCCCGCCGTGCCCCCCCCCCGCAAAAGCCTCGCCCCCGGTTCCGGTCCCCGGTTCCGGTCCCCGCGTGTCCTCGGTGCTGGGGGGGCCCGGGCGGGGGGCACGGAGGGCGCGGGGACCTTCCTGGGACAGCGCTGCCGGTGGCACCAGAGGAGAGAGGCTGGGAGAGGAGAGGGAGAGGGAGAGGGAGAGGGAGAGGGAGAGGGAGAGGGAGAGGGAAGGAGTGCGGGGTGGGAGGGATCCCCGCATTCCTGCACCCCTGAAACCCTGCGTGTCCCTGCATCCCTAAATCTCTGAATTCCTGAATCCCGTCATCCCTGAATCCCTGCAAACCCCTGCAGCCCTGAACATCCCTGCACACCCCTGCATTCCTGAATCCCTGCATATTCCTGCATCCCCATCCCTGAGTCCCTGCAGATCTCTGCATATCCCTGCACATCCCTGCATATTCCTGCATCCCTGCACTCCCCTGCTAATCCCTGCAGATCCCAGGATCCTTCCACAGCCCAGCAATGCTGCACCTTCCGGCTCATCCCTGCCCTCCTGCTCATCCCCGCATCCTTTTTCATCCCTGTTTATCCTGGCGTCCCTGCACGGCTCATCATCCCTGAATCCCTGGATCCCTGCGAATCCCTGCGAAACCCTGAATCCCTGCGAATCCCGGCGCCCCTGCCCACCGCAGCCCCCGGCTCCGCAGCCCCGCAGAGCTCCCGGTGCCGGGTGAGTCACGGCGGCCGCGCCGAGGCCGCCTCAGCTCAGTCACCGGCAAAAATAAACCCGGCGAGGCTGCGGAGCCACCGCCCCCTCCTCGTCCCCCTCCTCGTCCCCGTCCCCGTCCCCGTTCCCGTCCCCGCGCCGCCCCGGGGCTCGGCCCCGGCTGGGGACACGCTGCCCACATGTCACACACATGTCACACGCCTGTGCGCACACCCGCGGGGACACAGCGGCACACGCGTGACCGGCTCTGCCTTCCTCCTCCTCCTCCCTCCCCTCCTTCCCCCGTCGAGTTTCGCCTGAGAAATTGGGTCAAAAACCGCGGGAGCCTCATTTGCCCCCGGGCTAATTGCGCGTCTGGGGACAGAGCTGCCACTTCTGCCACCGCCCTGCGCGCCACCTCCCGCGCGCGCCCGCCGGCAGCGTCCCCCTCCTCATCCCGGTGACCCCGAACCCTGCAGGGCTGCGGGACCGGGAGGATCCCGGTGACCCCGAACCCTCTGCTCACTGGGAACCGGGAGGATCCCGGTGACCCCGAACCCTCCATCTCTGCAGAACCGGGAGGATCCCGGTGACCCCGAACCCTCCATCTCTGCAGAACCGGGAGGATCCCGGTGACCCCGAACCCTCCAGCTCTGCAGAACCGGCGAGCAGCGCCCCAGCCCCGGGATCTTCGGCCTCAGCATCTTCCTCACTGTCGGGGAACGCGGCGCTGCCGCCGCCGGGCCCGGGCCGTGCCGGGAGCGGCTCTGCCGTCCAGCCCGGCGCTCCGCCGCGCCCCGGGGCGGCCTTTCGGCGGGCTCCAGGAGCTGACGGTGCCGAGGCCAGCGCGGGCACGGCTCCAGAGCCCCGCTCGCCCCGGGGCCGGCGGCGCGGGGAGCGAGCGCCCGGGGCCTTTTGTGCGGCGGGCGGCGGCCGCGTGGGCTCTGCCGAGCATCCCCGGGCGCTGCGCCCTTCAGCATTAATTACTCGCGCCGATTGATTTCCACTTCCGAGTGAAGCCCCGGGGATCGCCGGGGGATGCGGAACTCGGGGCGCGCCGGCACAGCGCCCTGCCTGTTCTCCGAGCCTTTATTTTATCAAAACTCCCCCGGGCGCACAGGACGGGGCCTCAGGAAGGGTTCGGCACAGGCAGATGCCGCTTGTCATTCACGCCGAGTGACAATGTGGTGGCATCTCGGCGCTGGGAAGGAGCAGGGCAGGGTGGCCGTGGGTGCACCCCCCTGGAAGGGGACGGGTAAATGATATAATTATCATTAATTTATTATAAGGCTGGTTTTAAGCCACAAACTGGCGTTTCGTCCCCCAGGGCTGAGGGCACCGGGGTGGCTGCAGTGTCCCCAAGAGTGTCACCACACCGCGAGTGCCTGACACGCGTCACAGCGGTGTGAGCAGGTGTGAGGGTGGCGTGTGCCCTTAATGAGCTTGCCGTTGCCGACGGGGGGTGCTGCTCGGTGTCCCCGCACGGGACAATTAGCACCCTGGCTAATGAGCCAGCGCGGCGTCCTGCCAGCCCTGCTGCTGATTGCGGCCGGAGCCGGAGCGGGGCTGGCCGGGCCCGGTGTCCCCCGTGTCCCGTGCCCGGTGTCCCCCGTGCCAGCCCCGGCTCGCCCAAAATCAGCCCAGGGGTGAGCTGGTGGCATCGCCACCGCGGGGGTCGCCAAGGAGGCGCCCGTGTCCTCTCCCGTGTCCCCCTCCGTGTCCCCTCCCGTGTCCCAGGTGCGGGGCGGCCGCTGCCCGAGGGGAAGGAGCGGGTCCGGATGCC
>NC_052043.1:96957-242652 GCF_015832195.1 Motacilla alba alba | reverse complement strand
AAGCGGCGCCCGGTGACAGCGGCGACAGCGGCGGGACACGTCAGCGACAGCGGGGACAGCGGGGACACTCCGGGAGGGGCAGGGAGGGGGCTCCAGGCAGGGGTCATCCAGGAGAGCCCGAAACCCCCTGCCCCGGGCAGGACCCCGTTCCCCTTTTTCAGTCCCCCTTCCCCACCCTTCATTCCCCTTTCCCGGTCCCCCGTTCTCCATTTCCATTCCCGGGGGGTCTCTCCTCTTCCCAGGGTCCCTCCCGGTCCCCCCTCCCATTCCCGGGGGTTTCTCCCATTCCCGGGGTCCCTCCCGGTCCCCCCTCCCATTCCCGGGGGTTTCTCCCATTCCCGGGGTCCCTCCCGGTCCCCGTTCCCGTTCCCGGGGTCCCTCCCGGTCCCCGTTCCCATTCCCGGGGTCTCTCCCGGTCCCGGGGGTCTCTCCCGGTCCCCACTCCCCGTTCCCGTTCCCGGGGTCCCTCCCGCTCCCCGTTCCCATTCCCGGGCTCTCTCCCGTTCCCGGGGTCCCTCCCGCTCCTCGTTCCCATTCCCGGGCTCTCTCCCGTTCCCGGGGTCTCTCCCGGTCTCCACTCACTCCAGGGCGGTGACAGCGCTGACACCGAAGGCCACCGGGAGGGCGAGCAGGGGGGCGGCCAGGGCGGCCGGGCCCGCCGGGAGCTGCATCCCGGCCCCGCCGCCAGCACCGGGCCCGCGGACTTCGGCCCCGGGACCGGCCCGGGCAGCGCCCTTAAAGCCACAGAGCCGCCCACGGAGGCACCGGGACACGGCGGGACAGAGGGACGGGGACGGACAGGGGGACACGGCGGGACAGAGGGACGGGGACGGACAGGGGGACACGGAGGGACAGGGGGACACGGAGGGACAGGGGGACACGGAGGGACAGGGGGCTCCTGGAAGGGAAGAAAGGAGTCCTGGGAATAAGGAATGACGGGAGGGGAGGGAGGATGGGGGAGAAGGACGGGGATCGGGAATGGGATCCAGTGCAGGACTGGGATCCGGGACTGGGATCGGGAATGGGATCTGGGATCCAGGGCAGGACAGAGGTCCTGGAAGGAAGGACAGGGGGGCACGGAGGGACAGACTGGGATCCTGGGGCTCCAGGCTCCCAGATTTTGGATTTTCCCTGGATAACCCCCCCACCCCACCCTGGAATGGTTTTAATTAAAAGCCAAGCCCTCGACTCTGTAATTAAAAAAATTAACAGAGAATCACATCAAATATCCCAAAAAAACCCCAAATCCAGCTTTTTTCCCTGAAAATCCTTGGAAAACCCAGCTCCAGGTCAACCTCCCACCCTAGAAAAATCCCCCTCTTCCCAAAAAAATTCCAAGGATTAAACTTAAGGAACAAACAAGTTTGATTTTATTTACAGACTCCGTGAAGAAAATTTGCATTTCCAGAGGTTTTTTTTCCCATTTTTAGGACAACAAAATCCAACTGGATGTTTCCAAAGCTTGGTGCTGGAATTTCGTTGGATTTTTCCAAAGTGTGGCTTTGGAATTCTGGGTCTTCATCATCCCAAAGCACAGGAGGTGTTGGCAAAATTCCTGGGAAGGGAATAAATCCCCCCCTGGATCCATCAAATCCTGGAATTCCCAACGGATCCAGGCCAGATCCACCCATCCAGAGGCAAAACTGGAGGCACTGGTTCCCCAAATTCCCCAAAATCTCTTGGATTTGGCATTCCAAGATAAAATCAAGGAATAAAATCCCCCCTCGTGGAGCAGCACAAGATCTGCCATTCCCAAAAGTCCCAAACTCCTCGGAACTGGAGTCCACTGGGGGATTTTTGGGGCTGCTCCAAACCCTCCCCCGTCCCCACAAAAAGCTGGGAAAGCTTTTCCATGGGGGAAGGAGGATTCCAAAAAAAGCCAGATAATGTTGGGAGAAAAGAGATGGATAATAAAGTTTGGGATAAGAACTCCCAGGAAATCTGTTGGGAAAAGCCCTCCTCAGTAGTAAGGTCGCCGCGGGTTGTTCTGCAGGGAGAAAAAAAACACAATGGAAAAATCATCAGGATTGGGGATTTTATCCCAAAAATCAGCCTCTGGATTCTCTGGGAAAGCCACTGGAATGTGACGCTTTCCAGGTTCTTTTCCCCCAAATTAGAGGCAGCTTTTGGCTGGAAAGGGAAAAGGCAAAATCCAAGCTTGGTTTGGCTCCCTGGAAAATGGTAATTCCAGAGAAATCATGGGATTCGTGGAGAAGTTTCCCTTGGCAGGGGTTTCATTGGGATAAAGCTGGGAATAAAACTGGGAATGGAAAAAAACCAGGAAGGAGAATTCTGCATCCGGGAGGGTGATTTGGTTCAGGATGAGGAGAGGAATTCCATCCAAGAGGAATTTCCCAGCTGCCAACACTCCCAGAGCTCCCCCGGGGATTCCAGGGATCCGTCCCTGCCCCGTTCCGGGGGATCCCCCTCATCACTGGCTCATTCCCATTCCCATCCCATCCCTATTCCCATCATCCCAACCCAATCCCACACCAGTGAGTTTGGCCGGAAGCGACAGATCAGCATTAATCCCATCCCATTCCGGCTATCCCAAACCCATTCCCACTATCCCAATCCCATTCTCATGATCCCAATCCCATTATCCTGTGATCCCGTACCAGCGGGTTGGGCCGGAAGCGGTAGGCCAGCACTGACCCCATTCCCATATCCCATTCCCGTTATCCCGTTATCCCATACCAGCGGGTTGGGCCGGAAGCGGTAGGCCAGCACTGACCCCATTCCCATATCCCATTCCCGTTATCCCGTTATCCCGTACCAGCGGGTTGGGCCGGAAGCGGTGTGCCAGCACTGACCCCAATCCCGTTATCCCGTTATCCCATTCCCGTTATCCCGTTATCCCGTACCAGCGGGTTGGGCCGGAAGCGGTACACCAGCATTGACCCCAATCCCGTTATCCCGTTATCTCGTTATCCCATTCCCATTCCCGTACCAGCGGGTTGGGCCGGAAGCGGTAGGCCAGCACTGACCCCAATCCCGTTATCCCATTCCCGTTATCCCGTTATCCCGTACCAGCGGGTTGGGCCAGAAGCGGTAGGCCAGCACTGACCCCAATCCCGTTATCCCATTCCCGTTATCCCGTTATCCCGTACCAGCGGGTTGGGCCGGAAGCGGTAGGCCAGCATCATGCGCTTGCGGAAGGCCTCGTACTCGTCGTCCTCCTTGGTCAGCTCCGCCGGGCGCTCGATCCCGAATCCCGCCCCGTCCATGGTCGTGGTGCCCCTGCGGGAACCCGGGAATGGCGCGGCTCGGACACCCCCTCCCCGGGAATTCCCTCGGGAATTGTGCCCCCGGGACCTCCCTGGAGCTCCTTCCCAAGTCCCCAGGGTTTGGTGCTGGATGCAGGGATTGGTTTCCTATCCCAGATTCCCAGGATTTGGATGGAAGCAGGGATTGGTTTCATTCCCCAGATTCCCGGGTGTTGGATGGAAGCACGGATTGGTTTCCTTTCCCAGATTCCCAGGATTTGGATGGAAGCAGGGATTGGTTTCCTTTCCCAAATTCCCGGGGTTTGGATGGAAGCTGATCCACCTCAGGAAAGCCTTCGGAATACCCAAAGTGGGATCAAATCCCAACGTTTCTGGGCATGGAATGAAATCAAGACTGTAGGATCACACAAAGCTCGGATCCTGGCTGGAATATCCTCCCCTGGATGTGCTTCCCACTGGGTTTTTTTAGTATTTCCATGATTTTATGACTCCAAGGAGAGCAAATATTCCCAGGAATTTCTGATTTTAAGGATTGAATCCTGGGAGAGGGGAGGTGCAGACAGGAATTCTTAGAGCTGCACTTCCCTATGGAAATTGGGGCTGGAAATTCAGGATTTGAGGGCTCAGCCAATTCCAGCTACAGCCACAAATCCAGGAGAAAATCCTCCCAAAAAAATCAGGAATTTTTTCCCGGGCTGAGTTTTCCATGCTCAGGTGAGAAATCCCAGCTGGGCTGCGATCCCAGCAGGAGTTCCCAGAAAAAAGGAAGGAATAATCCGCAGGAACACTCACTTGCTGACAGGGTTTTTAATTCCCTGTCCATCGGACCCCAATCCCTCTCCTTCCTTCCATCCCATTTTCATCAGCATTTGGTATCCGATGTTTTCCACCGTCAGCTTGAATTCCTTGTACTCGGAATAATCCGGCTCCCGGCCCTCCTGCAGCAGGAAAAAGCAGGGAAAGGGGATTTTTTATTCCATGGATCACTGGAAAAGCAGTCAGACCCCCCACCAAACTGGGATTTTGGGAAAGAACTGCCAGGATTTCCCGGGATTCCAACAACGGCTCCGGAATTCCAGGTTGTTCCCTGGATCCAGCCTCAGATCCGGCTCTTTCCTAAGGCTGAATCCCAGGGAATGTCAGGCCCCGTGCTGGAAAACAGGGATGAGGCAGCTTCTGGGAATTCCAGGGTTTGGAAGGTGCTGGAGCTGCACTACTGCCAAAATTCCCGTTTCTTCCCAGCTTGGTACCCACTGATCCCAAGAGGAACCGAGTGGGAGGTTTGTCTGGAATTCCAGAAAAATCCCAAACTGTGGAATTCCAGAGTGGAAAGGGACCTTCCCAGGATGCTCCCAACATTCCTTGGACTTTTCCAGGGATGGAGCAGCCACGCATCCTTTGGGAATTCCACCCCATTCCCTCCCAGGGAAGGATTTTTCCCATTTCTGTGCTAACAGCGGGAATCTGATCCCTGTTTTTCCCTGCAGGAACGGCTGGAGCAAGGAGAGCTGTAGGAATTCCCAGAATCCCAGAAATCCTCACCTTGAGCGCCTTGAAGGTCTCCATGAACTTTTCCAGCTCGTCGGGCGGGAGGAAATCCCCGATGAAATGCTTCCCTCGGCCCATCTGGGTCAGCTGCTCCGCCCACTCTGGAAAAGCAGGACAACACCGAGCTCATGGAAAACCCCTGGGGATTCCTGGAGCACCCCCGGCACGCACGAGATCCCCAGGCTGAGAAATCATGGAGAATCCCTTGGGATTTCTGCAGCACACCAGGGGTTTAAGGGGAATTCTGGAGCACAAAACCTCCCGGGAATGCACAGCGAGATCCCTGAAAAACCAGGGAGCATCCCAGGAGGGACTGTCCCTGCAGCTCCCAATCCAGCAGGGTAGGGATGGAATTCCCCCTGGAATGCCGATCCCATCCTGAGTCTTGTCCATCTCCATGCGGCACAGGCGGTGCTCCCTAGGGATGGAATTCCCGCTGGAATTCCCAGTCCCACCCACCCCGAGTCTTGTCCATCTCCATGCGGCGCAGGCGGTGCTCCCTAGGGATGGAATTCCCGCTGGAATTCCCAGTCCCACCCACCCCGAGTCTTGTCCATCTCCATGCGGCGCAGGCGGTGCTCCCAGGTGCCCAGCTCGCTGTCCACCTCCTCGTCGCTGTCGTAGCCGTGCTGGTGCTGCTGCAGCGCCCGCTCCCACAGCAGCTGCATCTCCTGCATCGCCCGCTTGTGCTTCATGATCATGTCGTACATCTGCTGCATCTGGCAACGGGAAAGGGGGTCAGCCGGGAAAACGGGATCCAGGCTGGGGAAAACGGGGTTCAGCCGGGGGAAACGGGGTCCAGGCTGGGAATTCCAGTGGAGCACAGCCCGTTCCACAAAAGATGGCTCCAAACCCTAAAGAATCCCAAATCTCAGCCCCAAAAGGCAGGAGAACTCTGCCTGCGCTTCATGATCAAGTGGTGCATCTGCTGCTTCTGGGAATCATGGAAAAATGGGATTGAGCCTGGGAAAAATGGGATTCATCCCTGGAAAAGCTCCTCTGGGATTTGGGATTTTAGGGCTGGAAAGCTCCTTTGGGATTTCAGGGCTGGAAAGGTCCTTATTCCCAAACCCTCTGCTATTCCCAGGGATCCCAGGGATTCCATGGTGGAAAACCTCTGTTATTCCCACTGGAGGGATTTCAGGGAGGAGTTTTGGGATTTACCTCCTGCTGCTCCTTTAGCTGCTTCTTCTGGGCCTCCGAGAGCTCCGTGACTCCCACCAGCCCCACGGGTTTGCCCTTCTCGTATCCCAGACCCTTCAGGTCTTGAACTGCAGGAAAAAACAGGGAAAAACCTTTGGAAAACCAGGGAGATGGGAAAAGCCTCGGAGAGGAAATGAAAGGGAATAAAAGGGTGGGAAAAGAAAAGAAAAAAAAAGGAATTCTGTTTGTAATTCCCGCAGAGCGAAGGGAAAATAAAACCACTGGGGAAAAAATGGGATTGACAGCAGAGATTCCATGGAAAACTTGATCCATGTCCATCTCAGGAAACAAAAGACGACTCTGGAGCCACGAAATTCCCAGGAAATCCCAATAACACTCACCTGAGAGGGGAGAGGGAGAATCCAGCTGCTGCACCAGCTGCGGGAGGGGCAATTCCACCTTTTCCTCCTCCGGCCCCCACCGGCTCTTCCTCTTCTTTTTGGTGCTGCCCGGAGCGGGATTCGGGGTCACGGACGGATTTGGGCTCGTGGCAAGATTTGGGATTGCAGCTGGATTTGGGGTCAGGGCTGGATTCGGGATCGGGGCAGAATTTGGGGCCAGCTGATCCGGAGGGGAGCTGGAGGATGAGGACGGGGCAGGAGAGGCCGAAGGAACGGGAAGAGCAGCGGGAACAACGGGAGAGGGGACGGGAAGAGCCAGCGGCGGCGGGACGGGAACGGGGAGAGGGAGAGGGGAGGGGACGGGGAGAGGCGGGAAGCACAGCGGGGAGGGAGAGGCCTCGGGGCTGCTCTTGCGTTTGAGGCCGGATTCTCCGGGAAAAGGGGGATTCCCGGGAAAAGGGGGATTCCCGGGGGCAGCCCGGGCCCTGCGGAACTCCTCCAGCTTCTGGCGGTAGTAGCGGTGCCCTTTGCTGTGGGGCTCGTACAGGAACCTGCAAACAATGGCAGCAGCTGGCAATTCCTGCCGGGAATGCTCACAGCATTCCCAGGGCATTCCCAGGGCACTCCCGTCTCTCCAGCTCCACTCAGAGCAGGATCCAGCCATGGAATTCCTGCCTGGAATACCCAGAGCACTCCCAGCTCTCCAGTCGGTCTCAGAGCTGGGATCCAGCAGAGTTTCCTCAGGATTTTTCCCTCCTGCAATTCCCAGAGCATTCCCAGCTCTCCAGCACCATCCCGTGTACTCCTGCAGCCAGTGCAGCTTCCACTGGCATCCGGGAACACAATTCCACAAAGGAAAAACAGCCTCAAAGAGCAGGAATGTGCCGATTCCTCTGCACCTCAACTCCTGCTGCTCTGAAACCTCAACCCAAGAATTCCCAGGGAATTCCTGGAAAACACCCCCCAAAAACCAGGAATGCTGCCCACCTGAAGGCAGGGATGTCCCTGTTGCTCTGCAGGGCAAAGTTCCCACCTCAGCCCCCCAAACGTGGGCCCCTCAACTCTCGCTGCTCTGAAACCTCAACCTAAGAATTCCCAGGACTTCCCCTGGGAATTCCCTGGAAAACAAGCCCCAAAGCCAGGAATGCTGCCCACCTGAAGGCAGGGTTCTCCCTGTTGTTCTGCAGGGCAATGGCCTCCACCTCGGGCCCCCCTGCAGCCACGAACTGCGCCAGCTTCTCCGCCGAGTTCCGCGTCTCCTGGTCGGCTGGGGGGGAAACTTTAGGCAGGGATTAGTCCTGGGCCCAGCTCACCCCAGCCCAGCCTAACCCGGCCTAAGGACCCCAGAGAGGCCTAAAGTCGGGTTTAAAAGGGGAGAATCGGTACAAAGGATGAGTCAAAAAGAGTAAAATATCAGTTTAAATCTGAGTTTGGGGCAGGGGTGAGGCCTAAGGACCCCAGTGAGGCCTAAAGCCGGGTCTAAAAGGGGACAACTGGGACAAAGGAATGGCTGAGGGGCACAAAAACTTCAGTTTAAACCCAAGTTTGGGAGCAGGGATGGGAGCGATGAGAGGTAAGGCAGCTTTGGGCTCCCAAATCCCAAATTTTCCACGTGCCAGGCACTTTTCTGCAGGATTAAACCCCTTGGAATTAAGCCTAGTCAAAGGTCTTGTCATTTTTCCCCTCTACCAGGCACTTTTCCATAGGATTACAGCACCTGGAATTATCCCTGATTAAAAATTTCGGATTTTTCCCTCGTGCCAGGCACTTTTCCATAGGATTACACCACACAGGATTATCCATATTTCAAGATTTTGCCCCTGAATTACCCAGGAACAAAGGAAATCCTTTGGGAAATTCCAAATTCCCCACAAACCCACTCAATCCTCCTCTCACTGCACCCCCTGAGGCGGTTTCAGGGGGAATTCCCCACGGAAAATCCCAAATCTCACCTGGAAAAGGGTGGATACTCCAATCAAATCCAGCAAAAACTGAGGGAAAAAATCCCCTCTTCCTCAATTTTCAGTGCTGGAGAATTGTTTTGGAATATTTTTGACAACTACAAGGAAAATCCCATTCAAAATCCCAGGAATATTTCGGGAATCCAGATTTTTGGCACAAGGATTCTCCTTCCAGTTGGGAATTTTCCTTCCAGGCAGCCAAACTTCCACCCCAGTCCCAAATCAATCCCAAATTTCCCTCGTGCTGCTGCCATTCCCCAGATTTCAGTGGGAATTACCTTTTTGGGAAGAGGCTGCCTGGGAATTTTGATTTTCTTTCCTTATTTCTGCCACTTTCTTCCTGTAGTAAAGGAATTCCCTGCTGTTCTTATCATGCAAAAACCTGGGAAAAAGGGAAAAAAAAGAGGAATAATTATCTAAACATTGACATTCTGGGATAGAAACAGCTCCAACTCCCAGATGGAAAAATGGAGGAATTACTCAGAATGCACCTAAACCGTGGAATTAGATTCTGGAGTTTAAATCCAAGGATTTGCATCCAAATTTTTGTTGATTGAAGGGAAATTAAGGAGGAATTCTCTGCCCATCAGTGCTGGGATCAGAAAACTTTTCCACCCATCAAATCCAAACATTTCCACCCTTCAAATCCAAACATTTTCTCCCCTCAAATCCTAAACATTTTCTCCCCTCAGGGAAGAACACCGAACCCAAACTTGCCATCCTTAAATCCAAACAATTTCTCCCCTCAAATTCCAAACAATTTCTCCCCTCAGACTGCAAATTTTCTGCCCTCAAATTCCAAATTCTCTCTCTTCAGGGAAGAACACTGAACCCACTTTTCCCCCTCAAATCCCGAATTTTCTCCCTGAAATCCCAAACATTTTGTCCCCTCAGGGAAGAACACCGAACCCAAACTTTTCCCCCTCAAATCCAAACAATTTCTCCCCCCAAATCCCAAATTTCCCGCTCACGGGAAGCACCCCAAACCCAGCCCCCTCACAGGGAGCGCCCCAGCCCCCTGCTGCCCGTCCCCCCGGCAGCCCCCGGGCTCCAGGCCCTGCCCGACTCACGAGAAAGCAGGGTTGTCCTTGTAGTCCTCCATGGCCACCTTCTCGAGCTCGGGGCCGCCCTCAGCCACGAACCTGGCCAGCTTCTCCACCACCTGCCGCGTCTCCGCGTCCTCTGGGGGCAAAACTTTAAGGAGGCTGTCAGTACTTGGGGTTCAACTGCCCCCAAACGGGAAACAGGGAATTACTGCCGAAAACCACGGAGCAGGCACACGGCAATGCGGGAAGAGAAAGGGTGAGACGGGGCAGGCAGTTGTAGAAAGCTGTTCTCAGCACAGTTCCTGATTTCCTGAGCTCCCCAGGGCGTTTCTACGGGGAAAAGCTGAAGTTTGGGGTGGGAGGAGGTTAAACATCATCCCATTCCCGCTTTTTCTGCTATCCTGAGGTTTTCCTGGATACTTTCACAGCTTCTCTGGGAATTCCAGCCCACTCTAGCCAGGAATTCTCTCCCCAAATCCCACCCAAATCCACCCTCCCTCAGTTTAAATCAATTCCCTGTGCCCTGGAATTCCCATCCCAAATCCATTCCCTGCGCCCTGGAATTCCCAAATCCCAAATCCATTCCCTGCGCCCTGGAATTCCCAAATCCCAAATCCATTCCCTGTGCCCCGTCCCTCCATCCCTTATCCCAAATCCTCTCCAGCTCTCCTGGAGCCCCTTTAGGCTCAGGAAGCAGCTCCAAGGTTTCCCTGGAGCCTTCCCTTGGGCATTCCAGGGATTGGGAATCCACCAGCCCACCCCAGTCTGGAGGTTTCTGCTGCACCCAGCTCATCCCAGCTTTAATGAGGCACAGGCGGCTCCCGCTGGATTTGCTCCCTACAAATCCCAGCAGGGAAAGAGCAGGAATTGGGTTTTAATCCAGATTCCAGCTGCCCAGCCGTTCCCAGAACATTCCCAGAACTGCCTGGCTGGAGCAGCAGCTCCAAAAACCCTGGAGGAGTTTGGCTTCTGTGCCCAGGAATTCCCACAGGGATCAGAGTGGGAATAAACCCAGGGATTTTGGGAATTTTGGGAAGCCACGCCGATCCAACAATCCTGAAACGAAGGCAAACCCACCTCAGCTCTCTGCATTTTTCCCAGCACATTTCACGCTCAAATCCCAAATTCCCAGGATTATGCTGGTACAAGTCCCAGCAGAAAGGGCTCCCCGGGATTTTGGGGATGGATAAATGAAGCCACAAAGCCGAGTGTGACTCGCTGAGCTCCTTTTATCCATTAAAACCCGCCCGTGAAATTCCCATTCTGAGGCAAATCTGCCTCGGGGCCTCCCGCCCTGGATTATCCCAATAAAACCCGGGATAATTCCTGCCACATCTTTGTTTTTCCAGGCATTCAGGACCTACAGGTGAGATTTTTTACCTGGATTTTAGATTTTATCTGGGCACAATTCTGTGCTGGATGCATCGTTTATTTTATTTATTCACACACATGGATTTTCCCTGCATGTTCCCAAACTAATTCCTATTTTCCAGCACTCAGACCCCCTAAAATCCCATTTTAAGGACAAGAATCAGTATTTCCTGGAGAGCCCAGCACTTGGCACAAGACTCCAAAGGTGCAAATCAGAATTTGAGGGAATCATGCCCCAAACTGATCCCCTCTCCTAGGAAGGAATCCTGGCCCTCCCTGACCCCTATCCCAGGATAAATTCACCCAATTTCCCAATGGGCCTGAGGGAATTCTATCCCAAACTGATCACTGTCCCAGAGCCTGAATCCCACCCTATTCCCTAGGAGGACTGAGGGAATCCCAAACTGATCCCTGTCCCAGGGCCTGAACCCCACGCTATTCCCCATTCCCATCCCAAACTGATCCCTGTCCCAGGACCTGAATCCCATGCTATTCCCTAGGGGAACAGGGAATTCTATCCCAAACTGATCCCTGTCCCAGGACCTGAATCCCACGCTATTCCCTAGGGGAACAGGGAATTCTATCCCAAACTGATCCCTGTCCCAGGACCTGAACCCCACCCTATTCCCCCAGGGGGACTGAGGGAATCCCATCCCAAACTGATCCCTGTCCCAGAGCCCGAATCCCTCCCCACTCCCCTCTGGGCCTGAGGGAATCCTGCCCCCACTGAAGCCCCATCCCGGGACGGCGTTCCCAGCTCCAGCCCCAGAGCAGGAGCTGCCACTGACCTTTGATCTCCAGCCACTGCTCGTAATCCTCCTCGTCGTCCTCGTCGGGGCCCTGGAAGGCGCGGGGGCGGGCGGGCGCGGGGCCGGGCCGGGGCTGCGCGGGGCTGCGCGCCTGCAGCATGCGGCTCAGCGCCTGCCCCGGCCGCTTCCCCGGCGGCGCCGGCCTCCTCCCGGGGCCCGCGGCGGGCGCGCTCCCGGGCGTGCCGGGGGGATTTGGGGATTTTTCTGTGGAGAAAACAAAAGGAAATTATTCCCGGGAGTTCTGTGTTCGGGGTGGGGAAGGCTCCGGGCCTGCCCCGGCTGCTTCTTCCCTGGGTTTGGGGCTGGGGCGTTCCCGGAGGGGTCGGGGGAATTTTCTGAGGGGAGAATAAAGAGGAAATTATTCCTGGGAATCCTGGGTTTGGGGTGGGAGAGGCTCCAAGGCTGGAGCATCTGGCTCAGGGCCTGCTTTGGCTGTGTCTTTCTGGGGTTTGGGGCTGGGGCACTCCTGGAGTTGTTGGGGGGATTGTTGGGGGATTTGGGGATGTTTCTGTGGAGAAAATGAAAGGAAATCATTCCTGGGAATCCTGGGGTTTGGGCTGGGGTACTCCTGGAATTGTTAGGGGGATTTAGGGCATTTTCTGAGGAGAGAAGGGAAATTCCTCCTGGGAGTCCTGGGTTTGGGTTGGGAGAGGCTCCAGGTCTGCCTCAGCTGCTTCTTCCCCACGTTCGGAGCTGGGGTATTCCCAGAATTTTTGGGGGGATTTGGGGCAGTTTCTGAGGGGAGAGTAAAGGGGACAGAGCTGCTGGGAATGCCAGGTTTGGGTTGGGAAAGGAAGGACCTACCAGCATCGGATTTTTCCCTCTGGAGCTTCAGGAATTGCTGCAGGAAGCTCCCATCGTTCACGAACTTGTTGGACACAGAGGCCTCGTTCTCGGAGCCGTCGTCACTGAGCGGGGACAGGAAAACAAGAGCTGGAACTGGGGAGCTTCCCTGCCCTTCCCAGGTGGGATTTGGGACAGGAAAACCTCCTGCAGTTTCCTCACCTACCACCGAATTCCCAAAAGAACCCCAAATCTCCTTCCTCCTCCATTAAAATTGGGATTTTCCTCCCCTTGCTCCACCAAAACTGGGATTTTTGCTCCCTAATCCACCAAAACCATTACTTTCCTCCTTCTGCTCCACCAAAACTGGGATTTTCCTCCCTCAGCTCCTCTTCCCACCCCCCCTTTCAGCAGCCAGACTCCCGGGATGCCCACGCACTCTCCGAGCAGCGGGAGCTGCGGGATGCCGAGGGAATTCTGCCGCGCCTGCTGCTCCAGCCGGGCCTCGATCTCGCGCTTCTTCTGGGCGATCAGCTCCTCCTGCTGCAGGATGTTCACGCTCGTCTTGGCCGACTTGGACTGGGACACGCCGAACCAGCGGCTCGCCTTCCCTGAGGGAAAAGGGCAGGGATCAGCCTGGGAATTGTGCGGAATGAGGGGCCCTTTCCCTGGGGAAAAAGGCAGGAATTAGCGCGGGAATCGTCCGGAATCGGGGGCCATTCCCTCTGAGGGAAAAGGCGGGAATTAACACGGGAATAGTCCAGGAATCAGGGTGCATTCCCTGAGGGAAAAGGGCAGGAATTAGCACAGGAATTGTTCGGAATCAGGGACCATTCCCTCTGAGGGAAAAGGTGGGAATTAACTCGGGAATTGTCTGGAATGAGAGGCAACCTGAGGGGAAAAAAAGGGAATTTTTTTTTTCCCTGAGGAGAAAAAAGGGGGATTTAACACAGATCATCCCAAATGAAGGGGCTCATTCCCTGAGGGAAAACGGCGGGAGCTCACAGGGATCAGCCTGAGTCTGGGGACACGTTCCCTGTGGGAAAAAGGGTGAAATGAACAGGGATCAACCCGAATCCAGGGACACATCCCACGCAGGAAAAGGACCGGGATGGCACGGGGACCATCCTGAATCCGGGCTCACATTCCCTGAGGGAAAAGGCGGGACCTAGCCCGGGAATTGTCTGGAATGAGGGGCGCATTCCCTGAGGGAAAAGGGGGGAACGAACAGGGATCATCCCAAATCAAGGGACACCTTTCCTGAAGGAAAAGCGTGGGATTTGACAAGAATCATCCTGACACGATGCTTGCTCTCCCTGTGGGAAAAGGGAAGGAATAAACTGTGGGATCATCCCAAACTCAGCTTCCCTATAGAAAAAAAAAGGAGGAAAAAATCAACAGTGGGGTCTCTACGAACCACCAGCTCAGCTTTCCTATGGGAAAAGAGAGAGGGAATGAACAGCTGGGTTTCCTGTGGGAAAAGGAGAGGAAAAACCATCAGTGGAGCCTCCCCGAACTACCGGCTCTGTTTCCCTGAGGGAAAAGAAGAAGAAAAATAACGGGGAGCGCACCCTGGACCCCAGGCTCGGTTTTCCTGTGGGAAAACAGAGGGAAATTAACAGAGGAGCCATCCCGAACCAGCAGCCCGGCTTCCCTAGGGGAAAACGAGCCGGGAACGAAGGCGGGGATCCATCCCGAACCCCCGGCTCGCCTCCGCTGCGGGAAAATAAGAGGGAATTGAACGGGGGGGCTTCCCCAGCCCCCGACTCTGCCGGCACACCCCCACCCCCGGGCGCACACCCCCACCCCCTGCTGCCGGAGCCCCGGGAGCGGTGGGGCGAGCCGGGGGACGGCAGCGAGGCGGGCGGGGCGGCGGCGGGGCCGGGCAGGGCCGGGGCCGCCGGGCCGGGCCGTACCTGGCGCATCCCTGTGGCTGTCCATTTTGGAGCCCCCGTCCCAGCATGCCCCGCGCCGGGCGCGCCGCGCCGGGGGCCGCGCCGCTGCAAGCGGCCCTGGGAGATGTAGTCCCGCAAGGGGCCATCCCGCCGCTCTCCCCGCTCCTCCCGCCGCACCGAGCCCCGCTCGCGGGGCGGCCGAACCACCCCGATCTGGCGGCTCCTCCGCTACGGTCACTCCCCGGCTCGCCCCGCATCCTATCGGTGCGAAAGAGCAGACTACAACTCCCACCTCCCCTCCGCGCCCGAGGCGCTCGGACTCCAAGTCCCGTCGTGCCCCGCGCCTCGCGGCGGTGTTGTCGGCGGCCCCAAGATGGCGGCGGTGGCGGCGGGCGCGGCGGCCCCTCAGCAGCCGCCGCCGCCTCAGCAGCCGCCGCAGCCGGCGGGAGGCGGCGGGAGCGGCTCTGGGGAGGCGGCGGGAGCCGCGGGTGGTGCCGGAGGCGGCGGCGGAGGTGCCGGAGGCGGCGGCGGCGCAGCCGGGCCTGCGCCGGGCTCGGGGTCGGGCGGCGGCGCGGCCGCGGGCGAGTCGTGGTACCTGGCGCTGCTGGGCCTGGCCGAGCATTTCCGCACGTCCAGCCCGCCCAAGGTGCGGCTGTGCGTGCACTGCCTGCAGGCCGTGCTGCCCCGCAAGCCCCCGGCCCGCATGGAGGCCCGCACGCACCTCCAGCTCGGCTCCGTCCTCTACCACCACACCCGCAACGGCGACCAGGCCCGCGGGCACCTGGAGAAGGCGGTGAGCGGGGCTGGGATGGCCTCGGGGGGCTCGGGAAGGGCGGAGCGGGGGGTGGCCGAGGGGTGCTGGCAGCTGGAAAAGATGAGGAGCAGGGCAGGGGCGGTGGGAGGCTCCTGTCACGGACGGGGAAGGTGTCAGGGTGGTTCTGGTGGGTGTCAGTGCCAGCCTAACCCGCTGTGTTCTCTTGCAGTGGCTGATATCCCAGCAGGTATCCTTTTCCCGGGATCCAGCAAGGGCTCCAAGCTCCAAACAGCTCCAAGGAAGCTCCCAAAACACCTCGAGGGCTTGGGGGTGGGGGCATGGATTGGGTGTTTTAATCTGCTTCATCACAGAGCTGCCGAGTTTGGGTTGGACAGGACCTTAAATCCCATCTCATGCCCGTTTTCCGGGGGGCTTTTGGAGGCTTGGCTGCTGTTTCCCACCCAGATTTTGTGGTTCCCTTAACGCTGGTGCCAGATCCCCCAGTTTGAAGATGTGAAGTTCGAGGCAGCCAGTTTGCTGTCGGAGCTCTACTGCCAGGAGGTGAGAGCCCCCCAAACCCCTCTGTGCCCCTCGAATTCGGGTTGGAGTGGGGTGTTCCCTTGGAAAATCAGATTTCTGCCACGAGAGGCTTTTTCTCTTCCTTATTGAGGAGGGTTTTGCTGGAGTTGGAGCAAGGGTTTCCCACTCCAAAAGGATTTTTGCTTGGCCAAATAAATTTTTGGTCCTTATTAAGCAAATATTGGCTTTAGGGGAGGGAAATCCGTGATTTTCTTCAGGAGTTTGGAATCTTGGAGTGGTTTGGGTTGGGAAGGACCTGAAGGATGATCCAGCTCCTTGGGAAGGACAGCTTTTTCCATCCCGGGTTGCTCCAGGCTGGACAATTCCAGGGATGAGTGGGAATTCTCTCCCAGAATCCCCAAACTGGGGAGCCATTCCCGGTGTCCTGCCCCTCCATCCTTTGTCTAGGGTTTTCCTTTCCCTGTTTCAGGCTCCTTCATTGGAGAGCCCCACTTGGATCATCCCAGATTCTGTGTTCATCTCTGTCCTTAGGAAATTGTGCTCATTTCCTCCAAAACCATTTCCCGGGATTTTGAATCCCAGTATCCTGGAATGGTTTGGATTGGAAAGATCTTGAATCCCATCCATCCCGCGCTGCCAAGTGCAGGGACACCTCCCCAAATCCCAGACTCCTCCAGCCCTCCCCAAATCCCAGATTTCTCCATTTCTCCCCAAATCCCAGATTTCTCCATTCTCAGATTTCTCCAATCCCAGATTTCTCCATTTCTCCCCAAATCCCAGATTTCTCCAGTCCCCTCCAGCCCTTCCTTGGACGTTCCAAGGACGCAGCAGCCCCAGCCTTCTCCCATTTTATTTTTATTGCTTCCAACGCTCGCTCCCTTCCTCCCAGCCCTCCCCGGAGGGCTCAGCCTGGTTTTCCAGGGAATTCCAGGGCTGTGGGATTCCAGGGTCCAGGGTTTTGCTGACTGGGGGTGTCTGTGTTGCAGAATTCCGTGGACACGGCCAAGCCCCTGCTGCGCAAAGCCATCCAGATCTCGCAGCAGACTCCCTACTGGCACTGCAGGCTGCTCTTCCAGCTGGCTGTGAGTCCTTGGAGCAGCAATTCCCTGGGGAAAATCCTGGAAAGATACTGCATCCCCGTTCCAGACAGCCTGGAAGCCTTGCATTCCGTTATTCCCTAAAAACTGCTGTTAATGGGTGCTTTCTGTCCCTTTATCCCATAAAAATTTGTTGTTAGTGGGGAGGGAAAAGGCAAATCCAGGGTGGAAACTGGTGTTGGGTTGGGTCAAGGAATCAGCCAGGCTCACTCTGTGGGAATCAGGGACCTGGAATTCCAAGGATGGAGGAAAAAATCCATTTTGGGGCTTGCAGGGAGGGCAGATCCTGCTGGGGCTGGAGGCGTTGGTTGTTTTGTGTTCAATGTGGGATGGGAGAAGGAGGAAAAGGACCCAAGGAAAATTCTTGTTCCTGCTCTGGAATACGCTGCAGAATATTTACAAGTTAAAAATATTACTGAGAGTGGAGACACTGAAGTGTGCTTATGGAGAAATAACCTTCATTCCTGATGGATTGAGGAATATTTCGTCTCCCAGGAATGGAGGAATATTTAGTTTTGATTGAGGAATGTTTAGTTTTCCAGGAGTTCATCCTGAGGACTCTGAAGCTTTTCCTCTCCTTGGAGCTTCCCATTTTCCCTGATTCCCCATTTCCTTGGAGCCTGTTCCCTTCCTGGATTCCATCTGGCTTTGGGAAAGGGGTAAAATTTGGGAGCACACCTTGGAGGCTCCTCTTGCTGGGAAAGCTCTTGCTCCAGTGTGGCAATCCCTGGGTTTTTTGGAGCTGTTGGGATCTGATCAGCACTGGATTTTCACCCTTTGTAGGATCTGCCTCCTGTTCTTAATCAATTCCTCATTAATTAGGAATTTGAAGATAAAAAAATCCATCTGGGCTCAGACAAATCCTTGGAAACCCGACGGATTCTTTGGAAAATGGGTCTAAAACCCCTTTAAGGAGCAGGAATTTGTAAATCTGGGGAAATTGGCATTTTCTTGGGATTTTTATGGCATTTTTTATTCCCATTTCAGCAACTCCACACGCTGGAGAAGGATTTGGTGTCAGCCTGCGACCTGCTGGGCGTGGGGGCGGAGTACGCGCGCGTGGTGGGCTCCGAGTACACCAGGTGACAGCTCTGCTTCCTGGGACTCCCTGCCTGGATCCCTGGGATTCCCTGCCTGGATCCCTGGGATTCCCTGCCTGGATTCCCTGGGATTCCCTGCCTGAACTCCCTGGGATTCCCTGCCTGGATTCCCTGGGATTCCCTGTCTGAACTCCCTGGGATTCCCTGCCTGGATTCCCTGGGATTCCGTGCCTGAACTCCCTGGGATTCCCTGCCTGGATTCCCTGGGATTCCCTGCCTGGATCCCTGGGATTCCCTGCCTGAACTCCCTGGGATTCCCTGCCTGAACTCCCTGGGATTCCCTGCCTGAACTCCCGGGATTTCCTGCCTGGATTCCTGGGATTCCCTGGGATTCCCTGCCTGAATTCCCTGGGATTTCCTCCCCCAGTTCCCCGGGAATTCCTCTATTACTTCCCTTATTCCTCTTTTTTCTCTGTTTTTAGAGGGAGAAAAAGGCAGATTTTTTTTTTCCTGGAATTTTTTTCTTTTTGGATGGAGTAATTTCTTTTGGAATTTAACTTTACTTTCTTTCATTCCAGAGCCCTCTTTCTGCTCAGCAAGGGGATGGTGAGTTGCAGCTCTTTCTGAAATAAATTATTTCCTGTGTAATTGTAAATCCCAGGGGATTTTTTTGGGGAGGGGTGTGGGGGATAAGCAGGATTCTTATGGATAAATTCACCTTTTCCCCTCATTTTTTTTCTGGGAAAAATAAAAGGATTGTTGCACATTTTCACTGGAGCTTTTGTAATGAGGGGTTGAAAAGTTGGTGGGGTGAAAGGGCTGTGGGAATGAGGTGAATAATCCAATCCAAATCCCTGGAATTGGAGAATCCCTGGAATTGTTTGGCTTGGAAGAACCAGGGGCACCTTCCTCCATCCCAGGCAGCTCCAGCCTGGCTTTGGGCAATTCCAGGCTTGAGGCAGCCCCGTTTTCCCTGGGAAATTGTCATTCCCTGAGGGTTTATCCTGGAAAAAGCTGGATTTTCCTTGGGAATTGCAGCTGCTGCTGATGGAGAGGAAGCTGCAGGAGGTTCACCCGCTGCTGACGCTGTGTGGGCAGATCGTGGAGAATTGGCAGGGCAATCCCATCCAGAAGGAATCCCTCAGGGTCTTCTTCCTGGTCCTGCAGGTCACACATTACCTGGATGCCGGCCAGGTACGTGCCACGTTCCAGCTGGGAATTTGGGACAGGGATATTCCCTAAGGAACAGCCCCGAGGGGATTTTGGGGATTGTTTTTTTGTAATGGAAGCAAACTCTTGTTGGTTTTATTCCCAAATTAAATGAAGAGTGAGGAAATCGTGTTAACTTGGAGGCGTTGTCCGTGATATTTTTACATGCATGGTGGTCTCTGGTGCTTCCAGGTGTGTGTCGGAGGGAATAACAGGAATTTTGGGGGATTTTGGGAATATTTTGAGCATCCCTTGCTGCTGTTCACCCCGTGAGGCGCTGAGGGTCATCAATCCTGAACCAACCCCCTAACTATGGGAATTACCACTGTGCTGGGAAGCTTCCCCCTGCCAGAGCATGGCAGCAGCGGGAATGTGAGGGATTCCCAGGGGAATGTGAGGGATTCCCAGGGGGAATGCGAGGGATTCCCGTGGGATCGTGTCCTGCAGGTGAAGAGCGTGAAGCCGTGCCTGAAGCAGCTGCAGCAGTGCATCCAGACCATCTCCACCCTGCACGACGACGAGATCCTGCCCAGCAACCCCGCCGACCTCTTCCACTGGCTGCCCAAGGAGCACATGTGTGTGCTGGTCTACCTGGTGAGCGCTCCTCGTTAGTGCTAATTGCCAATTAATGAGGGTTGAGGGATGCTTTGGAGAGCAGGGACGGGGCTCCTGGCTGCCTTGGGCTGCTCAGTGACCCTGGGGTGAGGCTGAGGGGGCTGCTCAGTGTGTGAGGAGATTCCAGGCTGGGAATGGGAATTAATTCATTATTTATTAAATGATTTATTAATTAGTACCTGGCTCAAACGGAAATGGAGCCATTTGTACAAATCAGAGCCACTTTGGCTTGATTTTATCAATTGTTTGGTGCTTTTGTTCCCCTCAGTGGCCTGGGGTGATGCTGAGGGGGCTGCTCAGTGTCTGTGGGAATTCCAGCCTGGAAATGGGAATTAATGAATAATTAATTAATGAACTGATTAAGCAATACCCCAGTCAAGTGAAAATGGAGGTATTTGTACCAATCAAGCCACTTTGGCTTAATTTTATCAGCTCCTTGGTGCTGGTTCTGCCTCAGTGTCCGGGGGTGATGCTGAGGGGCTGCTCAGTGTGAGGAGATTCCAGGCTGGAAATGGGAATTAATTCATTAATAACTAGTTAATTGATTAAATAATACCTGATTCAAATGAAAATTGAGTCATTTGTACAAAGCAGAACCACTTTGGCTTAATTTTACCAACACGAGGAGAGCTGGACTTGGAATTGCTGAAGGATTTTGTTCCATTCCTTGGAGATTATTCCAATCCTTGGTAAAAAATCTGGGATTTGAGGAATTCTGTGAATTCCCAGCCCTTCCCTCTCTGCACAGACAAATTTTGGGAATCATGGAATAGCTGGGCTGGGAAGGAGCTTTCAAACCATCCATTCCCACCCTCTCAGTCACACCTCCCGCTATCCTGGGGTGCTTCAGAATTTTCCAGGGATTCCTGCTGTGGGGATTGCATCCAGGGGAATTCCTGGGGGGGATAATCCTTGCTGTGCTTCCCTGCAGGTGACAGTGATGCATTCCATGCAGGCAGGCTACCTGGAGAAGGCTCAGAAGTACACGGACAAAGCCCTCATGCAGCTGGAGAAGCTCAAAAGTAAGGAAAAGGGGCTGGGATTCCAGGGAAATCCTGGAAAATCCCGTTATTTGTTCCTCATTTACACCCATCCCGCAGCCTTGCTGAGCTGCTGGGTCAGCCTAAGACTAAAACTAAGACTAAACCCCTGATTTTAAGGCCTGGTGGTGGCTTTGGAGTACAAAAATCAACTTTTTTGGGGGTTTTTTTGGGTGGGATTTGAAACATTCCATAAATTTCTGATGGAGTTGCTCCTGCTCCTTTCCCAGTGCTGGACTGCAGCCCCATCCTGTCCTCATTCCAAGTGATTTTGTTGGAACACATCATCATGTGCAGGCTGGTCACGGGACACAAAGCCACCGCCCTGCAGGAGGTAACGTGGGAATCCCAGCACTTCCTGCCTGGGAATGGCTCCCAAAAAATGGGAATATTCTGCAGGAACGGCCTCTGAAACGTGGGGATGGCAGTTTGGGCTCAGGTGGGAATTCCTGCTGGGTTATCGTGGATGCAGCCAGCCTTGCTGGGGCTCAGGACTCGGGAAGTGGGGATTGGCTCCTCTTGGATATCATTTAAGGGCACTTTGGAATTGGTCGTGGAATAATCAATAACTGGTTGGATTGGCACCTTCCTGGTGGCAATTCCAGGCTGATTCCAGTGGTTTTTTCCCATTCCATCCATTCCAGAGTGGCTCCTTCCTCTTTCCCTTCAGGTTCCTGCCTTGTCCAGGTGTTTCCCAGTTTTTCACATTCCTGCTTTTCCTCCTCTTTCCTGGTTGGTTTGGGTTGTTCCAGAGGAAGCTGCACCTTTTATTCCTTGTTTTTCCAATCATTTAAAAATCCTGGGAATCCATCCCAGGACTGGATCATCCAATCCCTGCTGCCAGCTTGACTGGGAATGTGCTGGGAATGGGGAGGAATTCAGCCTCCTGAGACTCATCCCAATCCCAGATTTTGGGAGGTTCTATCCCACTTTTCCTGGAAAAGCTGCAGCATTTCAGGAGGGATCCGTGGCTGTGAGTCCCAGGGGGTGGAGGAAACCATTCCAAACCAGCTGGAATGTGGGAGGGATGTGAGGAAATCCCTTTTCCTGCACTGGCAGCACATCCAGCCTCCCCTTCATCCGGGACTGGGGATCCTGGAGCCGATCCCTGCGCCCACGAGGAGCGGGGTTTGGAGCAGGGAGCAGTGGGAGAGGTGTCAAACATGGGGAATTGTGTTCTTCCCCAGATTTCCCAGGTCTGCCAGCTGTGCCAGCAGTCTCCCAGGCTCTTCTCCAACCACGCTGCCCAGCTGCACACGCTCCTGGTGAGTTTTTGGGGTGAAACCTGGGAATTCTGCATCCCTCCTGGAATTCTGGAGATTCCCTGGGAGTTACAGATCTGCACCATCCACTGCTGGGGGAGCTGATCCCTGCCTCAAAACCCTTTGGAAACAGAATTCCAGGTTGGGTGGGCACGCAGGGGCGCTTCCCACAATATCCCAAGTTGCTCCAGCAATTCCTGGAGAGAAAATCCCACTTTTCTGTGGAGGAAATTCCTGGGATTTGGCTATTCCTGGGTGTTTTTGCCATCCAGGCCTTGTCGGGCAGCAGTTTCTTCATGAAGGGAGGGGGAATTTGGGAGGAATCAGCTGGAAAAGGGGAAATCCAGGGGTTTCAGCTTTGCCCACTGGAGACAGCTTTAGTGGGAATTACAGAAGGCAAAGGGGTTTTGTAAGGAATACTGAGTTTTCCATGATTTTAATAAAGATTTTTTTGGGCTAAATTAAGCTTTTCCCCCCCATGAATAAATTATTTTCAAGGACATTTTGTGGAAATTCCTGATTTTCCCCACACCTGAGCCTCGTTGCTCCCTTTTTCCTGCTGTTATCCCACTATTTCCAAGGATTTGGGGATGTCTTGGGCTACATTCCCAAAAATATCCTTTCTTTTCCAGGGTCTCTACTGCATCTCTGTCAACTGCATGGATAATGCAGAAGCACAATTCACTACAGCACTGAGGGTGAGATTTTATTCCCACATTTTCCCCTGGAAACTTAGGGATGGCAGTGTGAATTTGGAAGGGAAACCTTCCTCGGTTCCATTATTTATTAACAGTTTTCCTTGGATTGGGGGGATTTTTAACATCAAAATGTGTGACGTTTTTTAGCCAAGATTTTTTAATGGCAGTGAGCAAATCGTGAGGAAAAGACTGAAATATTTGGGAATTTTCTCCCTTCCAGCTCACAACCCACCAGGAGCTGTGGGCGTTCATTGTCACCAACCTGGCCAGCGTCTACATCCGGGAGGGGAATCGGCACCAGGAGGTGAGCCAGGCTCTCCCAAATCCTGCTTTTCCGTGCAGAAATTCCCTGGGATTTGCCTTTTTCCGGGTGTTTTTGCCATCAGGGCCTTGCTGGCAGCAGCTCCTTCATGAGGGGTGTGGAAATTCCTGAGGAATTATCTGGAAAACTCCAGAATTTCTGGATAGTTACATTCTGGTTTTCATTAATCAAGTCTGATATAAAATTCATTTTCATAATCCACCAGGTCCAAGTTTTCTGTGGGAATACAATTATCCAGGAAATGCTGTGGAATTGGAGGAGATTTGGGATGAAACTTGCATTTCTTTGGGATCAAAACAAGCCTAAAATCCCCAGTATTGGGATAAACTCGGGCTGGTTTGGGTGGAATTTCACTGTTTCGGTGTTGATTTTTCCGTGGAAAATCGATTTTTCCTTTTCCCACTTTCCAGCTCTACAGTTTATTGGAAAGGATAAATCCCGACCACAACTTCCCCGTGAGGTGAGAATTCCCACAAATCCCAGCATTCCGGGCTGGGAGTGGCGGATTTGCAGCAAGATTTTCAACAAATCAGGGGGGAAAAATCCAACCTAATTCCAAGGGGAAGCTCGGGATGGGGCTCAAATGGAATATTTTGCTTGGAAGTGGGATTTTGGGTGGGATTCCTGGGAATTCGGGTGGGATCCTGAGGTATCCATGGTTTTCCCACAGTTCCCACTGTCTGCGGGCTGCGGCGTTCTACATCCGAGGGCTCTTCTCCTTTTTCCAGGGAAGATACAACGAGGCCAAGTGAGTCCCAGCCCTGGGAAAAGCAGGGAGAACGTGGGAAAAATGTGGGAAAAGTCACCCCGGCCTTCTTTGGGATGGGAGTGGGAATGCCGAGGCTTTGTGTCCATCCCATTCCCACGGATTTCTCCTGGATTGGCCTGGGGGGAGGAGCAGGGATGTGGTGGGGGTTGAGCTCTCGCCTTGGGAATCTTGGGAATCATTCCCTGCAGTCCTTGGGAATCTTGGGAATGTTACTCCCAGCAAGCCCAAGGAATCCTTGGGAATGTGTTTCCCTGCAATCCTTGGGAATTTTGGGTTCCTGTTCTCTGCAAAATCCTTGGGAATCTTGGGATTTTATTCCCTTCAATCCCAAGGAATCCTTGGGAATCTTTTTCCCTGCAATCCTTGGGAATCCTTGAGAATCTGGGACTTTTATTCCCTGGAACCCCGAGGAACCCTTGGGAATTTTGGGCATTTTATTCCTTTCAATTCCAGGGAATCCTTGGGATCTCGTTCCCTGTAATCCCAAAGAATCCCTGGAATCGTGGGACTGTTATTCCCTGGAATCCCTGGCAATCTTGGGACTGTTATTCCCTGGAATCGTGGGACTGTTATTCCCTGGAATCCTTGGGAATCCTGGCATTTCAGCCCCTGCAATCCCGAGGAATCCCCTGGGAATCTCGTGCCTCTCCATCCCGAGGCTCCGCACCCTCCAAGGGCCAATCCCAGAGCAAACCCAGGCATTCCCTTTCCCTGAGCTCCTGATCCCGCTGCTGCCGTCCCGTCCGTGCAGGGGTGCCCCCAGGCTGCCCAGGGGGGCTCCAATCCCATTTTCCCCGTGTTTTTCCAGGCGTTTTTTGCGGGAGACGCTGAAGATGTCGAACGCCGAGGACCTGAACCGCCTGACGGCGTGCTCGCTGGTGCTGCTGGGCCACATCTTCTACGTGCTGGGCAACCACAGGGTGACCGCAGAGCCCTCCCGCCCCCGCGTCCTGCCCGGCATTCCCAGGGCACATCCCAAAAATCCCGAAGGCAATGCGATGTGCCTGGGAATAATGGGGTTTTATCAGGGGTTTTTAGTGCAGTCGCATCAAAAATCGGGGTTTTCTTCCCTCTGGATCATCCAAATCCCTCCCCATCCCTGGAATCCTGCACGGGCATTCCCAGAACAAATCCCCAAAAAATCCCTGAGAAAATCCTGAGTGAAATCAGGGAATCCTTGGGAATCCATTGCCCTACAGTCCCAAGGAATCCCTGGGAATTTTGGGATTTTATTCCCTGCAATCCCAGGGAATCCCTGGGAATTTTGGGATTTTATTCCCTGCAATCCTAAGGAATTCTTGGGACTGTTACTCCCTTCCATCCCAAGGAATTTTGGGGTTTTAATCCTTTCAATCCCAGCAAATCCTTGGGATCTGATTCCTTTCCATCCCAGGGGATCCCTAAGAATTTTGGGATTTTTTTCCCTTCAATCCCAAGAAATCCTTGGGAATCTTGAGCATTTTCCTGACTTCCATCGAGCAGAGCAACCAAAATCCGATTTCCCACGGGGAATTTTCCATCTTTTCCTCTCAATCCGTGTTGGAGAGGGCAGGGAAAATTCCCCACATCCCAATTTTTCCCCTTTGCCTTCCCGATTTTCCTAGGAAAGCAACAACATGGTGGTGCCGGCCATGCAGCTGGCCAGCAAGATCCCGGACATGTCCGTGCAGCTCTGGTCCTCAGCCCTGCTCCGGGGTAAGGCCGGGACAGGGGGAATCCAGGGAAACCTGGGGAATGGGAATGTGCAGCTCCGGGGGCATTCGGGAGTACCCTGGAAAACCGGGATAGAGCCTCTGGAAGAGCGGGAGCTGAGTGAAAATGTGGAGTGGATGGTGAGGGTGGGAATGTGCAGCTCCAGGGGTGACTCAGTATCCATAAAAAACTGGGAAACGGCCTCGGGGAGGGGGGGAATGCCAGGGAGAGCCTGGAGCTGATCCCAGGGCTGGGAATGCACAGCTCCAGGAGCTGATTCCAGAGGGGGAACGGGCTCCAGAAGAGCAGGAGAGGATTTGGGAGAGGGGATGGAGGGACGGGGCACGGGGAATGGACCTGGGATGGGAATTCCAGGACACAGGGAATGGATTTGGGATTTGGGAATTCCAGGGCACAGGGAATGGATTTGGGATGGGAATGAGGACTTTGGGAAGGAATTCTTGGCTGGGAGGGTGGGGAGGGAATGGGCTGGAATCCCAAGAATTCCTTGGAGAAGGGAAAAACTCGGGATCTCTGTGGAGCTTTGGGGGAGATTTTGCCTCAAATTGAGGCAATTTTGGGATCTTATTCCCTGCAATCCCAGGGAATTCTTGGGAATTTTGGGATCTTATTCCCTGCAATCCCAGGGAATCCGTGGGATTTTGGTGCAGACCCCAAACCCAGGCAGGATTTTTGGGATGGGGGGAGCCCGGAGGCGGGAATGGGAGGAATCCCAGGATTTCTGTGCCTTTCCAGACCTGAACAAGGCGTGTGGCAATGCCATGGATGCCCACGAGGCCGCCCAGATGCACCAGAACTTCTCCCAGCAGCTGCTCCAGGACCACATCGAGGCCTGCAGCCTCCCCGAGCACAACCTGATCACGGTCAGGGCCGGCCATTCCCAAATCCCCAGAGTTCCCAGAATCCCCCAAATTCCCACTGTGCCCGTGGCAAAAAGGACCCCGAGGTCATCTTTATAGGATTTTTAATGTGTTTTTTTAGTGCTGTCACATCCAAAGTTGGGATTTTCCTCCCTCTGGATCATCCAAATCCCTCCCAATCCCTGGAATCCTGCAATGGGCATTCCCAGAAAGAAACCCCTGAAAAATATCCCAAGGAAAATCTGGATATGGGTGGGAATAATGGGATTGCTGAAGGGTTTTTTGGTGCTGTGGCATCAGAAGTTGGGATTTTCTCCCCTCTGGGTCATCCAGATCCCTCCCCGTGGGATTTTGGCTTTGAAATCCCAAAAAAACCAAAACTGGGAAACCAAATCCCAGCGGGATGTAGGGTTGGAATTTGGGATCCCTGAGGGCAGGGAGGGTTTTCCTGGGAATTCTGGGATGCTGAGGGAGCTTTCTGGGAATTTCTGCCGGGATTCTGATCCCGTTTTTCCCTTGCAGTGGACGGATGGACCCCCCCCAGTCCAGTTCCAGGCCCAGAACGGCCCCACCACCAGCCTGGCCAGCCTGCTGTGAACTCCAGGAAAACTCCAGGAAAATCCCTGGAAAACTCCAGGAAAACCCCAGGATATCCACCAACCACATCCCAGGAGGGGGGGTAAAGAAAAAGCATCAAAAACTTCGGAAAAGAAACAAAAAAGAATCCATGGGAAAGCTCCCGAGTTCCCTCTGGCAGCGAGAAAAGCCCGGGGGTTTTCCAGGGATTCCCGGAGCCTCCGGAGCTGCTTTTCCAGGTGGGAATGTCCCGGCGAATGCCGAGGTTTGATCCTGGAGAGAATTGCCAGGAAGAGCTGGGAATCCTCGGGGATAAGGGGATGAGGAAATCATGGATTGGATTCCCAGCTGGAATTCCCTGAGGGGAAATTCCCATTTTTTTGGGAAGGAGGAATTCCAGGATTTCCTGGGATGTCCCTCCCGCAGCCGCAGCTCTCCCCACGCTCTCGGGATTGGGGAACATCCGGAGTTTTCCTGCTGATCCCAAACTTTTCCAGGCTGAAGGCACCACCTGTGCCTTAAGGATTCCCAAATCCTGGGAATAAATCCCAGTCCAGGGGTTGGGATGGAATTCCAGCCTTGCCCTCGGCACCAGATTCCCCTTTCCAGGTTAAATTCCCTGGTTTTAGCCCGTTTTTTTTAGGATTTCCCGGAAATCTGGGAATGCTGAATCCCAGGAAAAAAGCTGGAAGTTTTTCCAGGATCCCAGCAGTGCCTGGGGTGGGACGGAGTTGGTTTTCCCAGCTGGAATTCTCCAGATTTCTGGGAAAGCAAAAAGAATTCTGGAATTCTTGGAGAGAGGAAAACCAAAGCCCTGGAACTTCCCGAGATTTTTGGGAATTTTCAATCCCACCTGGATGGGAAGGAACCTTAAAATTCCCTTAAAACCCCTTTGAAATTCCCTCATTCCCATCTCTTTCCAGGTCAAGGAATTCTCTCCACCCAAATTCCTGTTTTTCCCTCTGGAATTCACTCCAGGGATGAGGTTTTTTCGTCCCATTCCCAAAAATTCGCATTTTCCAGTTTTTTTCCCTGTGGAAATCCTGGTCCTAAACCTGGAAATCTCCGAAGGACCTGGAAATCCCTGGAAGTTTCGGGGATTGAGGATTGGGAGTTTTTATTCCGGATCTTTTTGGGATGAAGGAAAATCCTCAGTGCCACTGGAACTCAAAAAAACAGGGAAAAAATCCCCCAAATTTCCCAAATCCAGGGATTTTCCAGCTGAATCCAGGGCTGGAATTCCCATGGGAAATCCCAGAGGCTCCCGGGCTTTCTCTGGGATCTTTGGGATCCCACGGACACAGAACCATCCCGGGAATTTTGGGATCTGGGGATTTTCCTCAGCACCTGGGGGACTTTTCCCACTTTTTGTGTTTTTTGGGAAGCACATTCCCAGTTTTTATTTCCTCTGGGGTGCAACAGTTCCTTGGAATCTTTTTCCTTGGAATTTTCCTGGCTTGGGAAAGGCTGAAATTCCCAAATCCCAGCCAGGAAATCCAAATTTTCCTTTCCAGCTCCGGAATATTCCAGAATTTCAGGCCCAACTCAGATCCAGCTTGGAATTTTGGGCTCAAGTTCCCAAATTTTGGGCTGGAAAAGCCTCGGGATGATCCCAATCCCAGGGCAGGGACACTTCCACTGTTCCAGGCTGCTCCCACCTGCATTTGAGCACTTCCAGGGCGGCCAAATCCCAAAAACTTGGGGAAAAACCTGGAAAAATGGGGAAAAAATTGGGAAAAATCCCAGTTTTGGAGAGCTGTGGTTGGGGCTGAGCTTTGGGAATTCCCCAGGTGGGAAAAGAGCCTTTCCCACCCCCCGGAGACGCCGAGGAAGGAGCAGAATTCCCAAAAGTTCCCTAAAATTCCCAATTTTCCAGCTTCAGTCTCCTGTGAAAATCCATCAAAATCGGTGAAACGGCCGGGAAATCCCTTGGGAATTCTGGGGGGGTTGGGCTGGGAGCTCTGAGCTGCTCCCGGCTCCCCGGGGCTCCTCCCGCCGCCGGAATTCCCAAATTCCCGAATTCCCGGCGGAAATTCCAATGTACAGAGCTTTTTACCATTGTATATTAAATTATTTAATAGCTTTTCGTGGCAGCTTTTCCTTCCTTTTCCTTTTCTTTTCTTTTTTTTTTTCATGGAGCAGAGCTGGGGAAGAGGAGCTGAAATTCCTTGGAATTTTAGAGGAAAAAATCCAGGATTTTCTCCAAAGTTAAATCCCAATGGGAATGATCCCAAATCCCAGTGGGAATGATTCCAAATCCCACTGGGAAATTATCCCAATAATAATGATCCCAGGACTAAATCCCAAAGGGAATGATCCTAAATCCCACTGGGAATTATCCCAGATCCCATTGGGAATGATCCCACATCCCAGTGGGAATGATCCCAAATTCCAGTGGGAATTATCCCACATCCCACCGGGAATGATCCCAGATTCCATCGGGAATGATCCTGAATCCCAATGGGAATGGCCCCAGGTCCCGCCGGGCCCGATCCCGGCGGAGCAGCCGGACCGGGCCGGGCAGCGCTGACCCAGATCGGGCCGGGCCCTCATCCCCGGCCCGGGCCCTGTGCCGCTCCCGGCCCTCAGCCGGCCCGGCCGCAACCCCGCCCGCAGAACCGGCTCCGCCGGCCCGGTGCCTGCCCGCTTCCTGCCGCCGGCCCCCATGCGCGGCCCCAGCGCGGCCTGCGCGGGCGGATAAGGGCGGGTGAGGGCGGATCAGGGCGCCCCTCCCGCGCCGCCATCACCTCAGCCGGCCCCGGGCGGAGCCCGCGCGGCCCGGCCCGGGAACCGCCCCCTCCCGCGGGCCGCGCTCCCATTGGCTGCGCTTGGGCGCACGCTAGCTTCTATTGGATATTTGAACTATCTATCAAATTAAGGCCACGCCTCTGTCCGCCCTCACAGCAGGGGCGAGGAGCGCACCACGGGGTCGCGCCGCTGATTGGTCGATGTGCGCGTCAATCAAAAACAAACCGCGCCTTTTCATTTCTCCTTACTACGAGGGGCGGAGCTACTGCTGACTCTTCGCGCCAATTGGCTGCAGGGCAGGCAACCCACCTTTCTATTTGCCGACGCGCCTGCCAATCATTAGTTTAAAGATTAAAAAAACCCACCCGACGCAGCGCCCCAGGCCTGGGCAGGGGGCGTGGCCGGGCGCGAGGGTGTCCCAAATCTGCCTGGCAACGGGGGGGGTCCCGGGGGGGGAGGGGGGCACGGGGGGGGGGGAGGGCACGGAGGGGGAGGGGGAGAGGGGCGGGAGGAGGGGGGGGAGATGGAGGGGGGGCGGGGCCCCCTGCGCGCGCAGCCCCCCCGCCCCCCCCGCCTGTCAGTGGCCACCTGAGGGAGCCGCCTCCCCTCCCCCCACGGCCCCAGTCCGGGCCGGGCCCCGCTGAGGAGGAGGAGGAGGCGGCTCTGAGGGGGCTCCGGACAGTGAGTGACACCCGCGCCTCGGCAGCGCCCGGGGGGACGGGGCCGCGGGGACACCCCCGCACACACACCCCCTTCCCCCCAGGGCGGCCCGGGGCAGTGCGGGGCGGGGGAGCGCCGCGGACTGAGAGAGCCGGGGCGGTTCGTGAGGGGCACGGCCGCGAGGGGAGAAGGGAGCGGCCGCAGGGCGCCCGCGGCCGGGGGGACCCGCGAGGGACGCGGGGAGCGGGGCGGAGGGCGAGCGCCGGAGCGCCAGGGGGGCTCGGGGGAGGATGAAAGTGCGGCCGGGCGTGTGTGTGTGAGGGGCGGAGGGGGGCCGGGGGGGTGGCGATAATAAAAAGGAAAAAGCTTAAAAAAAAAAAAAAAAAGCAGAAAAGAAAAGGTTGGGAAGTCCGAGGGGAGGGTGGGCACGGGTGAGGGGGTGCCAGGGAGGAGCGGGAGTGCATCCTGGGAGTTGCCCGATAGGCACAGCCACCAGAGCATGTCAGCAAAGGCGGATTATTGGTGCCAGAGCCTTGGGAGGGCGGGGGAGGGGAGTGGGGGAGGGGACGGGCCACCACCGGGGCCACCGGGGCCACCGGGCCACGGCTCGGGGCTGCGGGGCCGCGCCGGGAGCCCCGGGGGAGCCCCCCCAGCCCCGGGCGGCCGCGGGTGTCCCCGGTGGGAGACGGGCCCGGAGCCGCACTCCGGAAACACGGAGAAAGTTTGGGCACGGGGCGGGGAAACGCGGGCAGAGGAGCGGGGAGAGAGCGGGGAGAGAGCGAGGATGTGCGGGGAGAGGAGCGGGGATGTGCGGGGAGGGATGAGGGGTTTGGGGGAAAAGTGAGGGATGCAGGGAATGCTGAGGGGTTTGGGGAAAAAGTGAGGGATGCAGGGAATGCTGAGGGGTTTGGGGAAAAAGTGAGGGATGCAGGGAATGCTGAGGGGTTTGGAGAAAAAGGGGTCCAGGAAATACTGAGGGGTTTGGGGGAAACTGAGTGGTGCAGGAAAAGCGAAGGGGTTTGGAGAAAGATGAGGGGTTTGAGGAGAACTGAGGGTTGCAGGAAAAGTTGAGGGGTTGAAGGGAAAAGCTGGGCTGCAGGAAAAGCTGAGGGGTTGGGGAGACTGAAGGGCTGAAGGGAAAGCTGAGGATCTGCTGGAGAATCCCAGGGGCTTCTGGAAAACTTGAGGGTCTGGGGCAAAACCTGAGGGTTTGGCCTAAAGTTGGAGGGTTTGTCCTAAAATCTGAGGGGCTGAAGAGAACACTGGGATGCACTGGAAAACCTCAGGGGTGGCAGGGAAACTTGGGGCTCTGCTGGAAAATCCGGGGGTCTCTTGGAAAACTTGAGGGATTTTCTACTGGAAAATCCGGGGGTTTGTCCCAAAATCTGAGGGTACTTGAGGGTCTGTTGGGAAAGTTGGGGCTCTGCTGAAAACCCCGAGGGCAAAACGTGAGGGGCCATCCCCGAATCCAGGGATTTGTGCCAAAACTCGAGGCTCTGCAGGAAATCCTGAGGGTTTGCCCCAAATCCTGGAATTCTGCTGGAAAACCCCGGGCTCTGAGCAATCCTGAGCATTTGTGGGATAATCCAAGGATCTGCTGGAAAGCTTGGCAGTGTGTTCCCCAAAACTCCGAGGGTCTGCCCTAAAAGCCAGGGATCCCCTGGAAAACTCTGGGATTCACTGGAAAACCCGAGGGGCTGGGGGGGACCGCAGGGATTGTCCCAAACTGCCCAAATCCAGGGCTTTTCCCCAAAACCTGCGGGCCTGGGGATCTGCTGGGAAACCTGAGAGCCTCCTGGGAGATCTGGGGTCTGCGGTGGATCCCAGGGATCTGGGTGAAATCCGTGGTTCTGTCCCAAATCCCGGGGTTTGCAGTGGATCCCAAGGGTCCATCCCAAATCCTGGGATTCTCTGGTGATTCCTGGGAATTCACCCCAAATCCCAGGGATCTGTGTGAAATCCCAGGGCTCCATCCCAATCCCAGGGCTCCATCCCAAATCCCGGCTCCATCCCAATCCCAGGGCCACCATCAGGACCAGAAAATTCCTTTTAATTCCCCCCATTCTCCCTCAGCCCTGCCCCCCTTTTTTTTTTAGGATTTTGGGAGTTGGAAAAAATCCAATTAATTCTGGATTTCCCCCTTTTTTTCCCTTCTCTTTTCACTCTTTTCCCTGGTTTTGGGGGAAAATCCAATTTCAGGATTTTTTGAGGGAGGCTGTTGGGAAAATTGAAGGATTTGGGAGGGATTCATTCCCAAATTTTGATCAAGGAGTGAACTCCCAATGGGAAAATAGGGAAAAACCCCTTTTGTTTTAAATTAAATTTAAGGAAAAGTTACTTTGTTTCAACTCAAATTCCTTAAAAAGTTGGGAATTGGGATTTGCTGAGTCCAAAGCAGCAGGAACTGCCAAGGAAAAGTGTGGAATATTTCAGCTTGGGAGAGGAAGATGGGGTTTTGGGAAGGAAAATCCCTGATTTTAGCAGGCAATCAGCTTTTAGAATTTGGATTTGTCTTTTTTCCCTCCCAAAAAAGCTGGAAAATGAACTTTTTTAGGAGTTCAAGCACAAATCCCAGCTCCAGACCAGCCCTGCTGGAGCTGCGTTTTCCAGGGAATAAAATGCAGCTGCAATTCCCATTTTATGCTCCAAAAAATCCCAAAAATCCTTGGAAAATTCCCGTTTCCTGCTGCCAGGAATTCCAGAGGGGATTGCAGCACCCGGCTTGTCCAGGCTGGGGCTGGAGCTGGGGAAATTTGGGATTAAATCCCCCAAATTCAGCCACTTTTCCTTGGGAATCTGCTTGGGATGAGCTTTCTCGGGAATTCCTGATCCCGGTTTCCACGGGGATGGGACAGAAGGGTTAAACCTCGGGATGGGGCCCCAAAGCCAAGGATTTGGGAGGGCTTGGGATGGGATTTGGGAGTTCCTGACCCTCGTGTCCCTTCCCATCCCAGGATCTCCAGCTGGAATTTGGGGAGTGCAGGAAAACAGGCACAGAGGGGATTTGTGGGGATTTATTCCTGGAATTCTGGATTTATTCCTGGAATTCTGGGGTGGTTTGGATGGAAGGAGCTGAGGGATCAGCTGATCCCACCCCACGCCTTTCCTGATCCCAGACTGGGACATTCCAGGGATCCAGAGGCAGCCACAGCTTCCCTGGGAATTCCAGCCCATCCCAGCCAAGAATTCCTTCCCAAATCCCAACCCACATTCCACTTTTCCAGTTCAAATCATTCCCTGTGCCCTGGCATTCCCAAATCCCAGATCATTCCCCGTCCCTCCATCCCCCATCCCAAATCCTCTCCAGCTCCTTTGGCCTCCTCGCCCCTCCGGAAGCAGCTCCCAGTTTTCCTTGGATCCTTCCCTGCTCGGGCATTCCCGGCTCCAGGGGCAGCCAGGCTGCTGTGGGAATGCCAGCCCGTCCCGTTCCAGGCGGGAATCCCTCCCCAGTCCCATCCCTCCCTGCGGGAAGAGCCAGGAAATCCCAAAACCTTCCCTGGGAACCTCTGGAACGGGGCAGAAACTGGAGAAGGAATCCCAAAGGAGCCTGAGAAACTTTGGGATCTCTCCCATCCCGGGACGTTCCCGCTTCCAGTGGGATGGGATTTTATCCAGGGGAGCTGTTTGGGGTGACATCCATGGGATTTTCCCAGTTTTGGGGTGATATCCATTGGGATTTTCCTAGTTTGGGATGGAATCCCTGGATTTTTTTCCCAGTTTGGGGCGATGTCCGTCGGATTCTCCCGTTTTGGGATGGCATCCATGGGGTTTTCCCAGTTTTGGTTGATATCCATGGAGTTTGTCCAGTTTGGAGTGGTATCCCTTGGATTTTTCCAGTTTTAGGATGATATCCACTGGATTTTCCTGCTTTGGGGTGTAATCCATGGAATTTGTCCATATTTGGGATGATGTCCATGGAATATTCCAAGTTTTGGGATGGAATACCTGGAATTTTCCCAGTTTGAGGTGCTATCCGTTGGATTCTTTCCAGCTTTGGGGTGGCATCCACGGAGGTTTCCCAAAATTTGGGTGCCAGCCCTGGAATTTTCCAGGTCTGGAATTGGATTTGTCCAAGTTTTTGGTGCCATCCGTTGGATTTTCCAGCCTCGGGATGACATCCATGGAATCTTCCCGCTTTCGGGGTGGCATCCATAGGATTTCCCAGCGTTTGGGGTGATTTTCTCTGGGATCATCCCCACGTTCCCCCCGTAGGAATATTTGGGATTCCCAATCCTGGATTGCACTTTCCCAAATCCTTCCAAACTCCGGGAATTTGGGGTTTTAGGGATTTCTTTTTGGATTGGGGTAACAGGAGGGAAAAATGGGAATAATAATTAGTAATTAATAATTAATAATCAATAATCCCACAGCTCCAAATTCCTTCTGCTGCTAATTTGGTGGGAAATAATTGAAATTCGGGATTTTGGATTTGGTTCCAAACTTCCCTGGAAAAGTCTTTGCCCAAAATCCTGGGGATGCCGGGCGCTGATCTGGGGGGGATTCCGGGATGTGGGGAGCTGGGGCTGCTCAGGGATTCCGGGATGGGAGGAATTCTCGGGAGGGTTTCGGGGCCGGGCTCCCGGGGCTGCAGAGCTTTTGTGGGATCGGGAATTCCGCGATGGGAGCCGGGCCCTGCCCCCGTCCCGCTGCCGCCCAGAGCCACCGCTCCATCGGCCACCGCCGCTGTCCCCTCGCTGTCCCCTCTCTGTGTCCCTGCTGTCCCCTGTCTCTCTGTCTGTCCCCTGTCTCTGTCCCCTGTCTCTCTGTCTCTCTGTCCCCTGTCTGTCTGTCCCCTGTCCCCTGTCTGTCTCTCTGTCTGTCTGTCTCTCTCTCTGTCCCGTCTCTGTCCCCTGTCTCTGTCTGTCTCTCTGTCCCCTGTCTCTCTGTCCCCTGTCTCTCTGTCTGTCCCCTCTCTCTGTCCCTGCTGTCCCCTGTCTCTCTGTCCCCTGTCTGTCTGTCTCTCTGTCCCCTGTCTCTCTGTCTGTCCCCTGTCTCTCTGTCCCCTGTCTCTCTGTCCCCTGTCTGTCTCTCTGTCCCCTGTCTCTCTGTCCCCTGTCTCTCTGTCTGTCCCCTGTCTCTGTCCCCTGTCTGTCTGTCTGTCTCTCTGTCCCGTCTCTCTGTCTGTCCCCTGTCTGTCTGTCCCCTGTCTCTGTCCCCTGTCTGTCTGTCTGTCTCTCTGTCCCCTGTCTCTCTGTCTGTCCCCTGTCTGTCTCTCTGTCTGTCCCCTGTCTGTCTCTCTGTCCCCTGTCTCTCTGTCCCCTGTCTCTCTGTCTGTCCCCTCTCTCTGTCCCTGCTGTCCCCTGTCTGTCTCTCTGTCTGTCCCCTGTCTCTCTGTCTGTCCCCTGTCTCTCTGTCTGTCCCCTGTCTGTCTCTCTGTCTGTCCCCTGTCTCTCTGTCCCCTGTCTCTGTCCCCTGTCTCTCTGTCTGTCCCCTGTCTGTCTGTCCCCTCTCTCTCCACGTGGCCTCTCCCAGCGCGGCGCTGCCCGCGCGCCCCCCGCCCGCCTCTCCAGCCAATCAGCGCCCCCCTCTCATCATCCGCGCGCCCCCCGCGGCCAATGGCGGCCCGCGACACAACCGCGGCTCCCCCGCGCCGCGCCCGGAAGCGGCGGCGGCCGCAGCGCGCGCGGGGCCCGGCCCGGAGCCGCCCCGGTGTCCCCGGTGTCCCCGGTGTCCCCGGTGTGCCCCGGTGTGCCCGGTGTGCCCCGGTGCTGCCCCACGCTGTGCCCCGGTGTGCCCCACGCTGTCCCCGCTCTTCCCCCGCTGCCCCCGCGCTGTCTCACCGCTGTCCCCACGCTGTCCCCTCCGCCGGCCCCGCCGCTCGGCCGCCCCGCCCCGCGCATGCTCCGCCGGTGCCGCCGCGACTCCATGTGTGAGGAGCGCATTATCGGCACCGGGAGAGCGGCGGCCGCGGGAGCCGCCGGCAGAGCCCCGCAGCCGCGGGAGAGCGGCGGGGCCGGCGCGGGGAGCGCGGCGCGGAGCCGGGAGCGCGGGGCGGGCTCGCCGCGGATGCGGCGCGGAGCTACCGGAGCGGCGCCCTGCGAGTTCTCCCGGTAAAAGTTCTGCCGGCGTTTATTGGCTCCGGTACCGGAGCGACGGCACCGCCGGGAATTTGGGAGAACGGAGGCCGGGATGCGGGAGAGCTGCCGGGGAAGTTCCGGCGTTTCCCGGCCGTGCGGGCAGCCCGGAAAGTGCAAAGTCCCGCTGGCCGCGGCTCCGGCCCCGGCCGCCCGCGAGCCCCGAGCCCGCGGCACCGGGGCCGCTCCGGGATCCCGGGGCTCGGCCCCCCGGGAACCCCAACTCCGCCGCCCGCCCGGCGCCCCGGGGCGCCGCCGGCTTTTGTTTGGGAAAGTTGCTGCGGGCTTTCCGCCGGGCTGCTTCCTCTTCCTCCTCTTCCTCCTCCTTCTCCTCCTCCTCCTCCTCTTCCTCCTCCGCCGCCGCCCCGAGCGCTCCGTGCCCGCTGCCCCCCGCGCTCCGCACCGGGGACACGGGGGGACACGGGGGGACACCAGGGGACACGGGGACCCCCCGAAACCCCCCCGGTCACTCCGTGGTCACCCCCCCGCTCACCCCCCGCTCACCCCCCGCTCACCCCCGGTCACCGCGACCCTCCCCGGTGTCCCCGGGGGTCAGTCCCCGCTGTGCGAAGCCGCGATCCCCCCCGCTGTCCCCGTGGCCGGTGCCCCCCGGTGCCCCCCGGTGCCGGAGCCCCGCGGTGGCCGCGGCCGGGCCGTGCGGCCGGGCCGGGCCGGGGCCGTGTCACAATAAGAGTCCCCGGCCGCCCTTCCTGCGCCCCGGGCACCGGAACGGCACCGGCGCGGCACCGGCTTTGGGACCGGCATCAGCCCCGGGATGCGCTGCCCGGGATCGGGATCGGCGCTGGCATCCGCACCGGGATGGGGACCGGGATGGGATCAGCACCGGCACCGGGATTGGCACCGGGATGGGGACTGGCACCGGGGATGGCACCGGGATGGGAATCAGCACCAGGAACGGGATTGGCACCGGGATGGGAATCAGCACCGGGAACGGGATTGGCACCGGGATGGGAACCGGGACCGGGATTGGCACCGGGACCGGGATTGGCACCGGGATGCGCTGCCCCGGGGGGATCTCGGGCATCCCGGGGGTCCGGGGGGGTGCGGGACGATCCCGGCCCCGCACGGCACCGGTGGGCAGAGGGAAACTGGGAATTGCAGTCGGGAACAGCTCCCGGGATGGGCTGGGATCCTGCCGGGATGGGATCCTGCCTGATGGGATCCTGCCGGGCTGGGATGGGATCCTGCCGGGATGTGGGATTGGGATTCACATCCCGGCTTTTCCTGAGCATCTCCTCACTTTTCCCGGGACTGGCCCGCTCAGGGAAACGGGCGGAGAATTCCAGCTGGGAATGCCTCCCTCGGGATTGGAGCTGGGATTCACATCCCGGTTTTTCCCGAGCATTTCCTGGCTGCTTTTCCAGGATTTTCCCAGCCCGACGCTCGGTTTTCCTTGGGCTTGTCCGGGATTTTGCTGCCTTGCTCGGGCTGGAATTCCCGAGCTGTCCCAGATCCCGGGAATGCTCCAGTCCCGGCTCTGGGACCGGAGCTGGGAGAGGCACAGGAAGTGACAGCGAGAGAGGACTCTGGGAATGCGGGATGGCAGCGCCTGGAGCTGGCCGGGGGAGCGGGACAGGGCCGGGAAAGAGACTGGGATCAGCAGGAAAGGGCTGGGATCAGCCTGGCATCTTGGGAAAGAGACTGGGATCCACCTGGGAGCAGCAGGAAAGGGCTGGGATCGGCCTGGGAGCAGCCTAGGATCAGCGGGAATGCTGTGGATTTAGGGAAAGGGGCAGGAAGCTGACAGGGATTTTGGGAAAAGGGCTGGAACTGGCCTGGGATCAGCAGGAAAGGGGCTGGAATGTGCCTGGGAATTTGGGAAAGGGGCTGGGATTGGTGGGGAAGCCGTGGATTTTGGGAGGGGAGCAGGGATCTGCTGTGGATTTTGGGAAGGAGGTTGGAAACGGCCTTGGATCAGTGGGAAAGGGGCTGGAATTTTGGAATAGTGGAAAGTTGGGAATGCTGGAAGTTGGGGTGTTCTGGGAATGTTTCAAATCCCAAAATTCCAAAGCCAGACATGAATCCTGAAAGGGAATAAATCCCTCTTCTTCCATGGATTCATGGAATTCTGGGATGGTTTGGGGTGGGAAGGAGCTCAGGGATCGGGCAGGGACATTCCCAGGTTTTTCCAGGCTGCCCTTGGACCCTCCTAGGAATTCCCGGGAATTCCCTGCTGCTCCCTCTCCAGTTTTTCCCACAGATCCCAAACCACTCCTGATCCAACTGGGAGCTCCTTCCTGAGAATCCCAAGCCTTAACACAGCTGGAATTCCAGAATTCCAGGAATTCCCAGTGAAATCCAAGGAATTCCAGCTCTCCTGGATCCTCGGAGCTTCCCAAACTCCAGGAGAAGTGGCCGGGGCAGCTCCGAATTCCAAAGGATTTCCTGGGCTTTTCCCAGATCCTCTTAACCACGAACAGCTCTGGGTGAGCTCCGCTAATTCCCCCTGGAATTCCCAGGATCACGGGGCCGGAGCAGCCGGAAAAACCCGGGAACAGCCGAAGGCCCCGGGAGCTGCTCCCGGCCCAGAAAAACTGGGAATGGGGGGAAATCTGGGAATTCCATGGATGGGAACCAGGAGTGGAGGAAAGTCTGGGAATTCCATGGATTTCAGTGCCTGGAAAATTTGCGGGATGAATGAGAATTCCCAAATCCCAGTTCCCAGGATTGTGTTGCGCTTTGGGATTCCCAAATTCCAGGGCTGTGCCCTGCTGATATTCCCAGTTTTCGTGGTGGAGCCGCCATTCTGGGATTCCCAAATCCTGGCTCTGTGCCAGTATTCCAAATCCCAGCATTCCAAACCCCAGCTCTCTTCCAGCATTCCAAACCCCAGCTGCTTCCCTCAGGAAGGTGGGAATTCCCGGAATTCCCGGAATTCTCACCCCTCTCTCTGTTCCCACAGGATCCTTGGCTCCGGCTCATCCCAGCGGGACCCCATGTCCTTCCCTGACAGGTAGGAGCCGGCAGTTCCTGGGAATTCCTGGGAATTTGATGGGCTGGGGAATCTCTGCCGTGCCACGGGCCTGGAATTTTCTCCTGGAACAGCCGGGGAGGAGCTCCAAGAGGAGCTTTCCCAAAAATCCCGGGAATTCCTGAGGGGTTTGAGGGATTTGAGCTGATTCCCGAGGAAATCTCCCGGATTTTCCAAGGGATTGGGGAATTCCAGAGCATCCAGAGCTCCTGGAATTCCTGCCGGGATTGTCCTGCAGGACTGGGCAGTGCCTGGAGCGGGGACGGGACTCGGGATTTGGGATTTGGGATTTGGGATTTGGGATTTGGGAAGGGTTTGGAGCCAGGAGTGCTCGGGAGGAGCCGAGGCTGAGCTCTCACCTGGGCCGGGCTCACCTGGGCAGGTGTTCCCCGCGGTGGGTCCTCACCTGCGTCAGTGCTCCCCGGCCCGAGCGGGTCCCACCTGGCCTGGCCTCACCTGTCCTGGTCCCACCTGTCCTGGTCTCACCTGTGCAGGTCCCACCTGTCCTGGTCTCACCTGTCCCGGTCCCACCTGTCCCGGTCTCACCTGTCCCGGTCCCACCCGAGCGGGTCCCACCTGTCCTGTCCCGGTCTCACCTGTGCAGGTTCTCCCCCCGTCGCTGTTTACCTGGGGCGTTCTCACCTGCTCAGGTCCCACCTGCTGGGGTCTCCCCTGTCCCCTGTCCCGCTCCGGCCTCACCTGTCCAGGTTTCCCTCTCTCCTGTCCCCGCAGGAATTCCGGGATTTCTCCCGGGGTGGCTCCGCCCCAATCCTGCCCTGGCCCAGGGATCCCGGGAATCCTGCGGGCCTGGGATTGTCCCAGGACAGGAATGGGATTGTCCCGGGATAGGAATGGGATTGTCCCAGGACAGGAATGGGATTGTCCCGGGATAGGAATGGGATTGTCCCGGGATCCTTTGGCTCCGGAATTCCGGGAAATTCTTTTTTGAAAAGTTTGGGAATTTTGGTGGATCAATAAGAAAATTCCGTGGATCTCCGATTCTCCTGCTGCTTTTCCCTTTTCTGCGGGATCCCGCTGGGGAGGGAATTCCCGGCGGGAATCTCTGCAATCCCAACTCCAAGGAATTCCCAGCCTGGAATTTCCCCTTTCCCTTCTGGAAAATGGGAACATTTAAGGATGGAAATTCCTTCCTTAATGAGGAATTAATTGGGAAAGATCCGATTGCAACTCCTCATTAATATTCAAATGAATTCGGGAATATTTAAATTAACTCATGAATATGTGAACAACCTCATGAATATTTAAAGTAATATGGGAATATTTTAGTCGCTTCCCAGCAAATAAATCTTGGAATTTTTCCTCTTAAAGGAGGAATTCGGAATGGAAAATCAACAACGGAGAAAGAATTGATTAATGATTAATTAATGAATAATTAATGCTTAATTAATAACGGGAGGATTCGCTTGGAAAATCCCAGGAAAAGTTGGGAATTCTGCTCCTGGATTTCCTCTCTGCATTCCCAAAAAATCCCAGCCCAGGAATCTCAGTCCTTGTGTCCTGAGTATTCCAGCTGGGAAGAATTTGGGAATAGTTTCCGTGGGAAAAGAGGAATTTTCCAGGAATTTTCCTGGCTTTGATCCGATGAAACCAGAGAATTCTCAGAATTCCCATAAAATCGGCAAATTCCTCCCTGAATTCCAGCTCTCCCCAGGGAAAATTCCCCCGAAATTCCAGGAATTCCCCCTGAATTTTTCCAGGCAGCCTCTGTTCCCCATTTTCCTGCTCCAGTGGAATTTTGGGATTCTCCTTTCCCGCTTTTCCTTAGCCTTTGGAGCTCCAAACTTCCGGGAGCAGGAATCTGAAGGATGATTTTGCCCAAATTCCTGTGGGAATTCCACAAAATTTCTGGAAAATTTCCCTTCCTTTGGATAAAAATTCCATCCGGGAGGCTCCAGAATTCCCGGGCTGGAATTCCTGGAGCTGCCCCAGGGGTTTGATCCCAAAGTTTTCCCAGAGCTGGAGAAACCTCGGGATAATTCCCGAGGGATTTGGGATAAACTCCGGGAATTCCCAGTCCTGGATAATCCGGGAATGAACGGGGCGGGGGGAGGGGGGGGGGGGGGCGGGAAAACCGGGAGAAATCCCGCTGGGAATCCCGGGAATTGCAGGGAATTCCCAGCCCGGGAATGACTCCCGGGAATTTCAGGGAAAATCGGGAGAAATCCCATGGGAATCCCGGGAATTGCGGGGGATTCCCAGCCCGGGTGACTCCCGGGGTTTTCCGGGAGCCGCGGGAGGGATCCCGGCGGGGCCGGGGGCGGGAGGTCCCGCGGGGAGCGGAGGCAGCCCCGGCATTCCCGGCGGGAATTCCCGATCCCCGGCCGGCATTCCAAGGGTTAAGCGCTGCCATTTTGTTCCCGGAGATTTCTCGGGAATGGCGCGGAAATGGCAGCGCTTAACCCTTGGAATGCCGGCTCGGGAATTCCAGCGGGACCGGGGGTTCCCCTCCCCCTCTCCTTTCCCGGGAATCCCCATCCCAAAATCCCGGGAAAACCGGGAGCGGGGCTTCTCCAGAGCCCTGATCCCGCTCTTCCACCTGTTGGGATCCCGAAGTTTGGAGTGGAAAATGTGGGATTGGCTCTGAATTCCCAAAGAAGAGTTGGGGAATTTCCCCTGGCGGTGCCACATCCAAGGATTGGAGTCCTTCAGCCGGGAATTCCCATGGATTTTCCTGGGAAATCTCGGAAAAATATTCCTAGAAAAAGGAATTCCCAGGAATTTCGGGATGATCCAAGGCTGGGGTATCCAGGAATTCCTCCTGGGAATCCTCGGGAGTAGGAAATGCATGGAAAACATTTGGAAATGTTGGAATCCCACTTTTCCACCTCTGGGAATTTTCTGTTGTTGGAATTTTGACTCCCAAAATTCCAGGAGCTGGGTGGGAAAAACTCAGGGAGGAATTCCAGGATGTGGGAAAAGATGGAATTTTCAGCCCAAGTTTCTCCTTTTCCTTTGGAATTTTATTGGAATTTTCATTAGGATTTTATTTGGATTTCCCTCCAAATCCAACCCAGTTCCCATTCCCGGGAGATCATCAAATCCTCCTTTTCCAAGGTTTTCCTGGGATTTTGGAGGAATTTTTTCCCTCTTTTGTCCCTTTTCCTGCTGGGGCACTGGGATGGGCTGGAATTCTCCTGGGAGGGGTTTCCAGCAGGGAGAGCCTTGGGAATTCCCTTTTCCTGCCCTTTTCCTTCACTTTTCCAGGGATTTCCCATCCCTTTCCCAGCCCCATTTCCAGGGATTTTCCTGCCCCTTTTCCAGGGTTTTCCCCTCCTTTTCCCAGCCCTTCCTGGGTTGGAAATGCAGGAATTCCATCCCGAAATCCCGGGATTTTTAACCCCTTCGTGTCTCCCTTTTCCCGGCATTTCCCAGCCCCTTTCCCAGGATTTTTCCCTCCCTGTTGTCTCCCGGTTCCCGGGATATTTTCTCGGGAATTTTTACTTTTCCCGGGACTTTCAGCTCCCGGTTCTCTCGCTTTTCCTGGGATATTTTCCCCCCTTTTCCCAGGATTTCCCCCCCTTTTTCCCATTCTTTCCCAGGATTTTTTAACCCTTTGATGTCTCCCTTTCCATGACCTTTTCCCAGGATTTTTCTCTCATATTCCAGGACTTTTCCATCCCCTGTTGCCTCTCCTTTCCCAGGATTTTTAACCCCTAGATGTCTCCCTTCTCCTGGCATTTCCCCCAGCATTCCCAGTGTTTTTAACGCTTTCCCAGGATTCTTTCCCCCTTTCCCTTCTGTTAACTCTTTGTTCCCGGCCTTTTTCCTGGGACTTTTAACCCCTTGATATCTTCCTTTTCCTGGGATTTTTTCACCCCTTTCCCATTATATTTTCCCCTCCTTTCCCCATGATTTTCCCCGCCATTCCCAATGGTTTTAACCCTTTCCCGAGATTTCCCCCCTGGTATTCCCACTGTTTTTAACCTTTTCCCGGGATTTTTTCCCCTTTCCCGGGGTATTTTCCCCCCACCATTCCTGGGATTTTTTCCCGGGATTTTTTCCCCTTTCCCGGGGTATTTCCCCCCCACCATTCCCGGGATTTTTTCCCGGGATTTTTCCCCCTTTCCCGGGGCATTCCCCGCCGTTTTTAACCCTTTCCTGCCCCCAGGCCCTCACCATGAGTGAGGACTCATGCCGCACCCGGAGCCAGAAGCGCGCGCTGGAGCGGGACTCGGAGCCGGACAGTAAAAAACTCAGGATGGACAAAGGAATTCCGGGATCCGAGCTCAGCTCCGAGGGGGACATGAAGATCAAAGCGGATCCCGGAGCCGGGAAAATCCCGGGAGTGCTGAAAAGCGGGGAGGTCAAAGCCACCATCAAAGTGGAGCTGCCGGCAGCTGGGGATGAGCCCGTGGACATGAGCACATCCAAAGGGTGAGCTTCCTTGGAATTCCAGGAATTCCTGGGCTTGGGGAAGGGCTTGGGTCCCTTCTCATCCCGGTTTTTATTGGGATGTGGCTTGGGTGGGGTTGGAGCTCAGTTTTCGGGAGGCTCTGGTGCCACGTTCCCGGTTTTTCCTTTGGAATGGTGGAAAAGTTGGGAAGAGAATCCCAGGAATGCTTTGGAAGCTCATCCCATTCCAGGGGCAGTTCCTGCTGATCCAAACCCCATCCCAGCCCCATTTCCTTGGAGCTGCTGATGGAATTCCTGGGATTCCAGCAGGAAAAGGAGTCTGGGAGTTGGGAATTTCTCATTCCCAGCCTTTATCCCAACCCAGTCAATCCCAGTTTTCCAGCTCCAGGGAAAAGCCTGGAATGCTCCACCTGTGCCAGTTCCAGAGGGAAATGCCTGGATTCGGGGATTCCCTGGATTTGGGGTTTCCCTGGATTTGGGGTTTCCTGGGCTCGCTGTGCCCTCTAGAGGGCATTCCCGACCCTTTGGAATTTTCCCATTCCTGAAATTCCCACCCTGGGCCTTTTTCCCAGCCCTGGAGTTCCCTGAGGGCTGGAAAAGGGCTGGAACAGCCTTGGAAAAGGGGCTGGGAAAAGACTGGAGAAACCCTGGAGGAGGAATGGAAAAGGGGCTGGAGAAGAGCTGGAAAAGGGCTGGAAAATGGGTTGGAAAAGCACTGGAAAAGGGTTGGGAAAGGGCTGGGATAGGCTTGGGAAGGCTGCTCCTGGAGTGACCCTGTTCCTGGGGTTTGCTCCCCGTTTTCCTGGGGTTTGCTCCCCCCGCACTGCCACTTTTCCCGGGGTTTGTCCCGTTTTCCTGGGAATCCTGCCCCGTTCCCGGGGTTTGTCCCGTTTTCCTGGGAATCCTGCCCCGTTCCCGGGGTTTGTCCCGTTTTCCTGGGCATCCTGCCCCGTTCCCGGGGTTTGTCCCGTTTTCCTGGGCATCCTGACCCGTTCCCGGTTTCTCCGGTTCCCGTGGCTCCCAGGGAGTGCCGGCGGGAGCGGCGCGTGCCCTCCCCGGACGTGATCGTGCTGTCGGACAACGAGCCCTCGAGCCCGCGCGTCAACGGGCTGGCGCGCCTCGCCCTGCCCGAGCCCGGCGCCGAGGCCCTGCTGGTGAGCGCGGGGCTGGGACTGGGATTAACTGGGACCGGGACTGACTGGGACTGGCTTAACTGGGACTGGGACTGGCTTAACTGGGACTGGGACTGGGTGAACTGGGACTGGGACTGACTGGGACTGGGACTGACTGGGACTGGGTGAACTGGGACTGGGACTGACTGGGACTGGGACTGACTGGGACTGGGTGAACTGGGACTGGTGAACAGGGACTGACTGGGACTGGCTTAACTGGGACTGGGACCGGGTGAACTGGGACTGACTGGGACTGGGACTGGCTTAACTGGGACTGGGACTGACTGGGACTGGTGAACAGGGACTGGGACTGGCTGGGACCGGGACCGGGACTAACTGGGACTGACTGGGACTGGGTGAACTGGGATTAACTGGGATTGGGTCAGGATGAACCAGGATTGGGTCGGGGTTAACTGGGGTTAGGTCACGGTTAACTGGGATTGGGTCAGGGTTAACTGGGATCCACTGGGAATAACCCAGGATTGCCCTGGATCCCAATCCCGGAGCCTGGCGCCGAGGCTCTCCTGGTCAGTCCGGCTGGAAAAGCCAGGATTGGGTCGGGATTAACTGGGATGGGGTCAGAAGAACCCAGGATCAGCCACATTTTCCCTCCCAGCCCCATCCATTGCCATTAATTCACGAGGAGCCAATTCCAGCTGGGAATTCTCCTCATTTAACCCTTCCCATGAGTTTTTTCATGGAAAAATCCCAAATTTTCCCCTTGGATCTCCCAGTCCCCAGTCCCAGCTGGGAATTCTCACCGTGCCTGTGCCTGCCCTTCCCCTGGGGTTCTCCCCATTTTCTTGGGATTTCCCTGGGATTTCCCTGGGATTTCCCTGGGATTTTCCTGGGATTCCAGCGGAGCCCGGAGCAGCGGGAGCGCCTGATCAAGCAGCTGCAGGAGGAGCTGAGGCTGGAGGAGGCCAAGCTGGTGCTGCTCAAGAAGCTCCGGCAGAGCCAGAGCCAGAAGGAGACGCCGGCGCCCAAGGTAGGAAAATCCCGCTTTTCCAGGAATTCCCAGCCCTTTTCCCAGGGGAAATCCTGCTTTTCCAGGAATTCCTAGCCCTTTTCCCAGGGGAAATCCTGCTTTTCCAGGAATTCCTAGCCCTTTTCCCAGGGATTTTCCTGTCAGTTCCCAAGGATTTTCCCTCCAATTCCCCCAATTTTCCTGTGAATTCCCAAGCTTTTTCCCTCCAATTCCCAAGGATTTTCCTGCCATTTCCTGAGGATTTTCCTGCCAATTCCCAAACCCCTTCCCCTGGACCGGACCAGGAGGAGCAGGTGCCAATTCCTGAGGATTTTCCCGCCAATCCCGAGGATTTTTCCCGCCAATCCCAAGGATTTTCCCTCCAGACGTTCCCACCAGCTGCTCCCGGGCTCTCGGTGTGCGCTCCCCGCTCTCTGCATTCCCGCTTTTCCAGCTTTTCCCGCTGCTCTCTTTCCGCTTTTTCCTTTTCCAGCTTTCCTCGGGCCCCTCTGGAGGCGCTGCGGCCACGCCCCCGCCCTTGGTGCGGGGCCCTCAGGCTGTTCCCGCTGGGAAAACTTCCCTCCAGGTCAGTGGGAGCCGGGAAGAGCCCGGGAAAAGCCGGGGAATCCCGGGAAAAGCTGCCAGGATCGCCCAGCTCCCACGGGTCACAGGGATAACGGCCGGGAAAATGGGATGGGGCTTGCAGCTGGGATTGCTGAGCCAGGGGAACCCAGAATTCCCTCTGGAATTGCTGAGGGAATCCCAGGATTTTCTAGGTGGGAATTGCTGGATTTTCTTTGGAACAGCTCAGAGAATCTCAGGAGTTTTCCTGTCAGGGAATCCCAGGATTCAGGGTTGGAAAAATCCCATTCCAGGCTGAATCAAATCCTGGGAATCCTCAGGGAAGGAAATTCCCAGAGTCCAGGGGCGGCTGTCACTCACCCCTGGAATCCTGTGGGATTGGAACATTCCTGCTTTTTTCTTTTCCTGGGATAACAGGACCCAAATTCCCAAACTGCTCCAGCACGAGGGATTTTCCTTGGAAAAGGGTTTGGAAAAGCCCTGGAATTCCAGGAGAGGGAGGGATTTGCTCTCCTTCAGGAGCCATTCCCAAATCCAGAGGTGTGGGAATCTTTACCTTTGGAATCACTTCCAGAGGAACTGGAAAACCTTCAGGGGATCTCAGAGTTAATCCCAAAAATCCGCTTTATCCCAAGAATTCCTCTGGAATTTTGGGTGAATTAACCTGGCTTGGGTTTTGCTGGAGTGTCCAGGAATTCCAGAGGGAGGAGCAGAGGGATTCCCTGGGAATGGGATGGAATTCCCAACATCCCAAATCCTGGACAAGGGGGAGATCCCTGGTTCCAGGGGCTGGGAAACGCCAGGGTTGGGATGCAGAGGAAAGTTGGGAGTTTTGGGAATATCCCAGCCCAGCACCAGGATGGAATTTGAGGATTGGAATCCCGGGAATCCTCAGGCAGCAGCTTTTCCAAACTCCTCTCATTCCTTTTCCTTCTCCATGATTTTTCCAGAACTTTTTCTTCCCTTTTCCTTTCCTTTTCCTGCTTTTCCTTTCCCTCTTCCAGGATTTTTCCCCAGATCTTTTCCTTTCTGTGATTCCTTTTCCTCTTCCATGATTTCTCTTGGAGCTTTTCCTTTCTCCTGATTCCTCTTCCAGGATTTTTCCCAATGTTTTTCTTCCCTCCTCCCTTTTTTTTTCCCTGCTTTTCCTTTCCCTCCACAGATCCAAACACTTCCATTCCCACAATTCCCAACACTTCCACTCCCCATTCCCCCAATTCCCAACGTTTCCCCCCCATTTTTCCCCCATTTCCAGCTTTCCCAACCCTTTTTCCCCCATTTTACCCATTTCCCCCCATTTTTACCCCATTTCTTATCCTCGTTTCCCGCCCCGATGCCATTCCGACTCCTTTTCCCATTTTTCCAGCCCTCCTCCCGCCGCATTCCGGGCACCGGGATCCCGCCATTCCCACCTTTCCCATCCCTTTTTCCCCCATTTTCCCCCCATTTTATCCCCGCTGTGCCATTCCCAGGCTGGGGCTGACTGCTTTCCCGTTTTTCCAGCCCTCCTCCAGCCGCGTTCCGGGCACCGGGATCCCGCCGCCGCTGCTCCGGGGGGGCCAAGCGGCCGCCTCCAAGCAGAGCCCCCAGATCGTGATGCCGCCCCTGGTGCGAGGGGCCCAGGTGAGCTTCTCCCATTCCCCTTCCCATTCCATAGAGAAATTCCGGATTTCCCCCCTCTGGCTGGTTGGAACATCCCGGGGTGTGTGTTCCCATAGCAGCGGGATTTTTGGGGTTCCTTCGGGGTGTTCTGGTTTCTGGGGGGTTTTGGGGGAGGGGGTGGGAGGCAATTCCTGCTTTTCCATGGTTTTCCCTCGATTTATCCTTTCTATCCCACCAGTTGTAGCCTTTCAACGGGAAATCCCCTTTTTCCCTCATTTTCTGGGGTTGGGGAAGAGCGGGAGGAGGGAATGGAGCCCAGTCCCTGCTCTTTTCCCTGTTTTTCCTTCTTCTTCTCCTTTATCCCAGGAAAAATTGGGATTTCTTCTGGGGGAGGAGGGAGAGGTTTGGGAATTCCCTGTTCCTCCTGCTCTTGTTGAGGAGGGAAAAATAATTCCAAGGAATTCAAATGGAACAAGAAAGTGAAAACTCCAGGAGTTGGGCTTGGAAATTTGGGAATTAGGGGCTGGAATGTGGAGGCCTCTGGGATCTGTGTCCCATGGTTTTGGAGGGAAAGGGAAAAACATCCCAGTTGTTATTCCATGGTTTCCTTGCCTTTGTGCCTTTTGATTCCCACTTTTCCACATTTTCCCAACCTCCTCTTCCATGGGCTCCCAACCCCCTTTTCCATGGATTCCCAAGCCCTTTTCCATGTTTTTCCAGCAAATCCACTCAGAAACTTGGGAATTTGGGGCTGGAGGGAAAGGGAAGAACATCCTGGTTGTTATTCCACGGTTTCTTTTTCTTCGTGCCTTGCTTATTCCCACTTTTCCGTGTTTTCCCAACCCCTTTTCCGTGTTTCCCAGCAAATCCACACCATCCGGCAGCACTCGAGCACGGGCCCGCCCCCGCTGCTGCTGGCGCCGCGCGCCTCGGTGCCCTCGGTGCAGATCCAGGGCCAGCGCATCATCCAGCAGGGCCTGATCCGCGTGGCCAACGTGCCCAACGCCAGCCTGCTGGTCAACATCCCCCAGGTGAGCGTCCGGGAATTCCCACTGGGAATGGGGCGGGAATGGTGGGAATGAGCAACGCCAGCCTGCTGGTCAACATCCCCCAGGTGAGCGTCTGGGAATTCCCACTGGGAATGGGGCAGGAATGGTGGGAATGAGCAACGCCAGCCTGCTGGTCAACATCCCCCAGGCTGGCACTGCCCCGGCAGGTGACACTGGGGACTCCCTTGATTCCCAGTGATCCCATGGATCCCATTCCCTGATTCCCAGTGATCCCATGGATCCCGTTCCCCGATTCCCAGTGATCCCAGTGATCCCATTCCCGTCTCTCCGCAGGCGTCCCCCACGTCCCTGAAGGGCTCGGCGGTGCCCTTGGGCCAGGCTGGGACTGCCCTGGCAAGTGGCACGGAGCTGGGTGGCACCGGGGGACTCCCCGATTCCCAATGACCCCAGTGATCCCATGGATCCCATTCCCTGATTCCCTGTGATCCCGTTCCCTGATTCCCAGTGATCCCGTGGATCCCGTTCCCTGATTCCCAGTGATCCCATGGATCCCATTCCCTTGATTCCCAGTGATCCCATGGATCCCGTTCCCCGATTCCCAGTGATCCCGGTGATCCCGTTCCCGTCTCTCCGCAGGCGTCCCCCACGTCGCTGAAGGGCGCGGCGGTGCCGGCGGGCCAGGCCGGCGCGGCCCCGGCGGGCGGCGCGGCGCTGGGCGGCGCGGGCGAGGCGCCGGGCAGCCGGCAGGCCGCGGCCAAGCTGGCGCTGCGCAAGCAGCTGGAGAAGACCCTGCTGGAGATCCCCCCGCCCAAACCGCCCGCGCCCGAGATGAACTTCCTGCCCAGCGCCGCCAACAACGAGTTCATCTACCTGGTGGGGCTGGAGGAGGTGGTGCAGAACCTGCTCGAGAGCCAAGGTGAGCCCGGCAGGGGCAGAGCCCGGCTTAAACCTGGCTGGGATCAGTTAAACCCGGCTGGGACCAGTTAAACCCTGCTGGGATCACTTAAACCTGACAGGGACCAGTTAAACCTTGCTGGGATCACTTAAACCCAGCTGGGATCAGTTAAACCCGGCTGGGATCACTTAAACCTCCAGAAATGCAGGGTTCAAACATGACAGGAATCATTTAAACCACCCAGAAATCATTTAAACCTCGCTGAAACCACACTGGGGCTGACCCGCCGTGTTTGTCCCCCAGGGAAGGTGGCAGTGGTCACTCCCAGGTGTTTGTCCCCCTGGGAAGGTGGCAGTGGTCACTCCCAGGTGTTTGTCCCTCAGGGAAGGTGGCCCTGGGGCTGACCCGCCTTGTTTGTCCCCCAGGGAAGGTGGCGGTGGCCGTGTCCTGCCGGGAGCCCTACCTGTGTGCCCAGTGCCACACGGACTTCACGTGCCGCTGGCGGGAGGAGAAGAACGGCACCATCATGTGCGAGACCTGCATGGCCTCCAACCAGAAGAAGGCCCTGAAGGCCGAGCACACGAACCGGCTCAAGGCCGCCTTCGTCAAGGCCCTGCAGCAGGAGCAGGAGATCGAGCAGAGGATCCTGCAGCAAACGGCCCCGCCCGGGCAGCCCAAGGCCGAGCCCGTGGGGCAGCACCACGCGCTCAAGCAGGTGAGGGAGCGCCCCAAATCCGCCTGCTCCGGAGGGAAGAGCGTCCCGGGGGCTGGGGGGTGGCCCGCGGGGTTTGGCCCCCGGGTTGGGTTTAGGGTGGGGGGCTGTGGGTGTTGTCACAGGCTCTAAAGATCATCCAGGCCCAAAGATCTTCCAATCCCAAAAAACATCCAGGCCCAAAGATCTTCCAATCCCAAAAAACATCCAGTCCCAAAGAACATCCAGGCCCAGAGAACATCCAGGCCCAAAAATCATCCAATCCCAAAGATCATCCTGGCCCAGAGAGCGTCCAATCCCAAAGATCATCCAGGCCCAAAAATCATCCAGGCCCAGAGAACATCCAGGCTCAAAGAGCATTCAATCCCAACAATCTTCCAGTCCCAAAAAACATCCAGTCCCAAAGAACATCCAGTTTCAAAAATCATCCAGTCCAGAGAGCATCCAGTCCCAAAGATCTTCCAATCCCTAAAATCATCAAATCCCAAAGACCCCCCAGTCCCAAAGATCGTCCAGTTCAGCAACATCCCAGGTTTCGTTTCCGCTCCCTGGCAGAGCTCCGGCCAGCTGTCCCGCGGTGCTTCCCGAGGGGTGCTGCACAGCTTCAGCTCCTCGCCCAAGCTGCAGAGCTCCTCGGCCAGCGCCGCGCTGGGCAGCCGGCCCGGCAAGCACGCCGAGCGATCCGGCAGCAAGGGCGGCGCCGCCTGGAAGAAAAACCCCATCGGCACAGGTACGGCGTCCCGGGCAGCCCGGCGTTCCTTGGGATCGCCACCCAGAATTCCCAGTTCTGGGTGGGAATTTTCCTGGGGTGATGCTGAGGGTTGGAGGTGAAAGTTGGTGACATCACTGCCCAAAATTCCAGATTTTGGGTGGGAATTTTCATGGAACAATGCCAAAGGTTTAAAGTGAAAGTTGGTGACATCACTGCCCAAAATTCCCAGTTTTGGGTGGGATTTCCGTAGGGCGACCCTGAGGTTTGAAAGTGAAAGTTGGTGTTGGAGTGGTTTCCCCTCAAGGAATGGTGACTAAAATTAATAGAAACCCAGGTTTATCCATTTGGAGTTAAAATTTTATATTTCAGTGTATTTAATAATAAAAATAATTTGTGTTTATGTTCAAAATTTATATCTTATACATAGGTTTTTCTATGTTTTATATTATAGGTATTATATTTAATGTGGAAGAATAAAATTATTGGAAAAACTTAGTGTATAAATAAGTAGAATTTATTAATATTATTATTTATATCTATATTAATATATTATATTATTATTTCTATAATTACATAGTGTTTATATAATTCTTTTAAAAATACTAGATATATTTAATTTAATTTTATATTTAATTAGAATAACTTATATGTTATAATTTCATTATTTATATATTAGAATGTTCATTATTTTCTCTCATTCCCATACTATTCCATAATTCCAGAGGGCTCAAATCCTGATTTTGATCCTAAACCTTTGCGCTTCTCGGGATGAGTTTGGCACCAGATCCTGGTGGGACAATCCATATTTGAATCCTGCTTTTCCATGGGTTTTTCATTATTTGCCCTCATTCCCAAGCCGTTCTGTCATAATTCCAGAGGGCTCAAATCCTGATTTCGATCCTAAACCTTTGCGTTTCTCGGGATGAGTTTGGAACCCGAAGGTGCTGGATTGCACGGGGACAATCCCTGTTTAAATCCTGCTTTTCTTGGGTTTTTCCATTCTTTCCCCTCCTTCCCAAGCCCTTCCGTGACCCGGATTCCCTGTTTCCCGCAGGCGGGGCGCTGCCCTTCGTCAGCCCCGCGCTGGCCGTGCACAAGTCGGCCTCGGCCGTGGAGCGGCAGCGCGAGTATCTCCTGGACATGATCCCGCCCCGCTCCATCCCACAGTCGGCCACGTGGAAATAATTCCCGAGGGAGAACTTTTCCAGGCTCTGCCATCCTTTCTTTTCTACCACAATTCCGTGGAATCTGCTTTAATCCCAGCTGGATAACGCCCCGAGGCTTTCTAGGATGCAGCACCACCACTCCTCATCCGTCCCTGCCGGGAGAAGTGACCGCGTCGGGGTGGCCGAAGCCCGGCTCCGTTGGCTCCCAGATTTTTCATGGAAGCTGGCAGGGAAAGGGGGAAGAATTCCTTAATTTTTTTTTTTTTTTGGTTGGCTTTTTCCGTATTTAGTTTTGAAATTTTTTTGGCACCAGCACAAAAACAAACAAACAAAACCGAAAGGACTCAGCGACTCCTCTCTGCCTTCGCCGACGCCGAACTTTTTGCCGGGAACGCTCCGGAATTCCGGAATTTTGGGGCGTGGAGAGAGGAATTCCAGCCCCATCCTGCGTTTAGTGAGCCGAGTTCATGGCTGCTCCTTTTCCCTGCTCCTCTTCCAGCTGGGAAAGCAGGCGGCACATCCCGAGATTCCCAAAATTCCGACGATCCCAAGAAGAAGAGGAAGAGGAAGTGCAGATCCCGGTCAGCTCCCGTTGAGTTTGGTTTGGTTTTCTCCCCTTCGGGATCGGCTGCCGCCCAAACCTGGGCTGGGAGGTGGGAATTGCTGCGGGAAATTCCCACTTTTTTCCTTGGATTCTGGTTGGAATGGACTTCGGAACCGTTGGTAGATTCCAAACCTTGCAGGTACTGAGAGACAAAATCCACCTCGGTTCTTTCTCATCCCGCGAATTTTGGGCCTTCCCGACGTTCCCAGAGACTCCAAAGCGAAACTTCTTGGGAATTTTTTTTTCCTTTGGGAGGGTTGGTTGGGTTGTTTTATTTTTTTCCTTCCTTTTCTGTTGTTGTTTTGAGGGATATTATTCCAAAATTTATAGGAATTCCAGAAGCTGATGCAGGCAGGGAGGGTTGGGAGCTGTTCCCGATTCCCACCGGGAATTCCGGCCGTTCCCAATCCTTCCCTCCATGATTCGAGTTCTTCCAGGCATCCCAAGCGTGCTCCTCTATCCATTTGGGATGGAGTTTTCCATCATTTTTTTGGGAATTCCGGAGGTTCAACCCAAAATCCATCGGGGGCCAGTTTGGTTTCATTTTTGGTTTCTCATCCTCTTTTTCCTTGGGCTTCTTCCCGAATTCCAGACGAATCCAAGGGGCAGAATTCCAGGCCTTATTCCAGTGAGGAGAATTCTTTGGGAAATCTGGGGAATTTTCTTGGGGAAATTATAAATATATATAATTTAGAGATCTATATATATTAAAAAAAAAAAAGTGTGTGTGGGGGGGAAATTCAGGAAAATCCGGATTTATTTTCTTAGGAATTGCTGAAGCCAAGAATTCCTTCGGGATCATCCCCCTCGGATCCGAGGGAAAGAACCCCTCCCTTTTCCCACTTTTCCTGGTGTTTCCATATTGAGGGATTTCGTTCAGGAGAAAAAAAACCAACCCTTGTTTTCCAAACTGGGATTTGTTGGATGAAAACCCCCGGAATTCCCAGCCGGACGCGGATTTTGGGGTGTTTTCCGTAGGGATGTGAAGAGCTCAGATGTGGGAGTTGGGTTGGAATCTTGGAGTTTGGAGTTTTCATTCCAAGCTTGGACTGGGAGGTGCCACCAGAGGGAAGACGTGGAATTCTTTCAATTCCATTGGATTTTATGGAAAAGTTGCCGTTCCTTTCCCACGTGGAATTTTTTGGGGTTGGTTCAGGGGATTTCCTCTCCTGTTTTTTTTCCTCATGGATGCCAACGTTTGGAAAAAGTTCATTTATTCCCAAAAAAAAAAAATCCCGACAAATTTCCTTCGATTAAAATACAATTTTTTTTTTTTTTTTTTTTTTTTTTTTTTTTTTTTTTGGGGTGGGGGGAAATCTGGTTCATTTCTTCCCAGAGTTGGGATGACTCCTGGAAAAAAAACAAACAGGGAATGGAAGAGTCACAGAAGGATTCAATGGGATAAAAACGATGTCAAAGCTTTCTGGATCCCGGCAGAATTCCCTTGGAAATTGGAATTTCAGCCAATCTTGGTTCATTAAAATAATCAGGAATTGAAGGATTTGGAATTAAAAATCCAAATAATTTTCTGTGTCCAGACTTCCAAATATTCCATCCCAATTTTTTTGGATGGATAGTTCAGGATAAATCCCCCAAAAAAGTGTTTGGGGGGGTGGGGGGAGATCTGTTTGGAAGGGGAGGGAAAATCCAGCATGGATCGAGGCTGGAAAACCAAAATCTTCCATGGGATGGGGCTGAAACTCCGAATTCCCGCCTGGAATGCGGCTCCCGGGATCCAGCCTGGTTCTGACGTGGTTTTTCCCGGGATGTCCTTGGAGAGCTGCCGGGAATGGGGAGGATTGGTTTGATTCCATCCGCGTTTCTGCCAAATTCGGGATCGGTCTGGGAAAGGTTCCGTGTTGGAACGCCGGGATGTTTCTCCTCCCCACTTCCACGTGCCGGAGGGGATTTTTTGGGATTGGGCTGGGTCAGGTTCAAAGTTGTTCCAGCTCTTCAATACAGATTTTCCAAACCTCTTCCCGGTCTCCTTTTTCCAGGAAAAAGCCCCACAAAAAAATGGGAAAAAATGGGGAGAAAAATCTCAAAGAAACGGAAAATTCCCATCGTGGAATTCTGCCCTGGAAGGGAAATGTTTGGGAATGGTGGAGGAGGGGGGAATTTGGGAACAAATCCTGGGTTTATTCCTGCTGCTGGATCCCTTTTGGAGTTTGGGATTCTCTGACTGGATCCCCTCTGGGATTCTGGAATCCCCGGGATCTGCTGGATCCATTTTGGGATTCCCAAATTCCTGAGATCTTTGGCATTCCCAAATCCCTGAGGGCTTTTGGATTCCTGGATTCCCTGGGGCCCTCGAGTCTCTTTCAGGATTCCCAAATCCCTGAAATCTCTCGGATCCCCTTTGGCATCCCCAGATCCCAGAGATCTCCTGCATCCACGGGAACACCACCCAACCCTTCCATTCCCACGGATCCCTCGGGATCCTGGATCCCTGGTCCCGCTCTTCCCGAGCTTCGCTGCACGAGCTGCTCCGGGGGGCTCCGGATCCAGGGGCTCCCTAAAGCCATAAAATTCCCGCTCGGAGCCGCCGGGATTCCGGGGTTTGCTGGGACACCGCGGAGAACGAGGAAGCGCCGTTGTAATTTAGATTTTAGCCACTTGTGAAATAAAAAGATCCTGGATTTTCATGGGAGCATTCCCGCGGTGGAACTGGGGAGCCGTGTGTTTTTCTTGGATTTCCCTCCCGACGGTCGGGATTTGGAATTTGGCCGCGGGGAAAAAAGGAAAAAAAAAAAACAAAGGGGTTGGAATTGTTTTTCCTGTCCAAGGCTCTTCCTCCTCAGCGTTCCCAGCCTGGAAAAAAGGTGAATTCCCAAATTGTTTATATCCCAGGGATTCCTGCACCCGCCATTCCTGAGGAAAACGAAGGGAATCCAACATTCCAGCGGGTTCGGGATTGGGGTTCATTCCGTGTCTGGTTTTATCCTCATTTTGGGAATTCTTCCGTTACCTCTGGCTTCTCCCAGCCAGTTATCCCTTTTTTGGGGGGGGAAGAATTGGAATTGAATTCCCAAAGTTGAATCCCGGATGGAAAACTGGGAATTCAGGCTGCAGGAAGGGGTGAAATGGAGGACATTCCGGGAGATTTTGGGGAAAAACCCAAGTTTGGCTCCTTTTCCTCTCTCCTTGGGGAAGGAAGGAGAACAGGGCGGGATTTTTTTTCCCTTGGATTTGTTGGGACTGAAAATATTCCAGAATAAATCCCAAAATTTAATGATTCTCACTAATCCCGCCAGTGGAAGGATCCAGAATCGATAATTAATCAATAATTAATGGGGGGTTGGAATTGGGATGACAATAAACAGAGAAACTCCAGGATCTGCCTCATATTCCCAGGATTTTGGGGGTCGGGATGGATCGCGTGGATCACCAAGACAGAGCTGGATCTCCTTCCTCTCCCGAGGATTATTCCCAAAAAAAAAACTGGGAAGACGGGAGATGGGGAAAAGAAGGCGGCAAAAATCCGGGATTTCTGTGGATTTCCTGTGGAATTTCATGGATGGAGCATCTTCCGAGGCGCATCCCGGCGTTCTAACGGAGCAAATCCATGAATCCAGAGCCTCCTCCATTCCCACCTGGAGCTCCTGCACCCTTGGATTGCTCCTGAACATTCCGGGAAAACGCGCGGAGCCTTGGATCGTTTCCCCTGGAAGGAGAACGGGCCAAGGACATTCCCAGGTGGATTTTTCCCCCGATTCCGGATTAAATCCAAATTCTCGGAGCCGAGGAAGAGCCGTGGCCGCACGGGAATTCTGAATTCCCATGGAATTGTCCCAAATTCCGAGGTCCCGGGGATCGAGGTGGCGTTGCCCTTTTAAGCGCGCGTTGCCCCTTTAAGTGCGGCCCCCTCGCGCGCATTACGTGTGTTTCCCGCGCGCGGGAACGGGCGGGCAGGCGGCGCGCGGCAGTGACGTCACGGGAGCGCCGCGATGGCGGCGCCGAAGGTGAAGCAGGACATGGCCCCGCCGGGCGGGTACGGCCCCATCGACTACAAGCGGCACCTCCCGCGCCGCGGCCTCTCAGGTGAGCCCGGGGGGAGCCGCGGAGGAGCGGCGGGGGTGGCAGCGGCGCCGTGCGGCCCCTGGGCGCCGAGCGCCCCCCGCTCCCCTCACGGCCCTGCCGGCCCTCAGGGTACAGCCTGTTCGCGCTCGGCATCGGGAGCCTCCTGCTCGGCTACTACACCCTCGTCAAGTGGAACCGCGAGCGCAGGTGACGCTCCGAGCCCCCCGCGGGCATCCCCGGCCCGATCCCGGCTGTCCCGGGGCTCCCTGCGCCTCTGGCCCCGCCGTGGGCTTTTCCCACCCGGCCCCCGGGACCCCCCAGTGCCCCCCGGGACCCCCCAGTGCCCCCCGGAACCCCCCCCCCAGTGCTCCCCGGGACCCCCCAGTGCCCCAATCTCCTTCCAGCACCACTCCCATCCCTTCCCACTCCCTCATTCCCAGTGCCCCCAGTGCCCTATTCCCAGTCTCAGTGCGCCATTCCAATTCCTGTTCCTGTTCCCATTCGCCCGTTCCCATTCCCATGTTCCCGTTCCCATGTTCCCATGTTCCCGTTCCCATGTTCCTGTTCCCGTTCCCATGTTCCCGTTCCCATTCCCATGTTCCTGTTCCCATGTTCCCGTTCCCATGTTCCCGTTCCCCCGTTCCTGTTCCCGTGTTCCCGTTCCCATGTTCCCATGTTCCTGTTCCCATTCCCATGTTCCCGTTCCCATTCCCATGTTCCTGTTCCCATGTTCCCGTTCCCATGTTCCTGTTCCCATTCCCATGTTCCCGTTCCCATTCCCATGTTCCCATTCCCCTGTTCCCCTTCCCATGTTCCCGTTCCCCCATTCCCGTTCCCATATTCCCATGTTCTCGTGTTCCCGTTCCGTTCCCGTTCCCGGTGCCCGCAGGCGGCTGCTGATCGAGGAGCTGGAGGCTCGCATCGCGCTGATGCCGCTGCTGCAGGCGGAGTCCGACCGCAGGTACGGCCCCGCGGCGCCCCGGGAGCAGGGGGACTGCCCTGGGATCGGGAACTGCCCTGGGATCGGGAACTGCCCTGGGATCGGGAACTGCCCTGGGATCGGGAACTGCCCTGGGGAGGGGGAACCTCCTTAACAGGATTGGATCCCCTTTATGGGATTGGGAACCTCATTTGGGATTGGGAACCTCGTTAATGGCACTGGGAGCTCCTTTTATGGGATTTGGAACTTCCTTGATGGGATTGGGAACTTCCTTTGGGATCGGGATCCTCTTTGGGAACTGAGAATTTGGGATGGGGGTCCCCTGTGTGGGACAGGGGGTCCCTCTGGGGGTTCCCTCTGGGTCCCTGGCCGTGCCCGTGTCCCCCAGGATGCTGCGGATGCTGCGGGAGAACCTGGAGGAGGAGGCCAAGATCATGCGGGACGTGCCGGGCTGGAAGGTTCGGGATTCCCGGGGGATTCCGGGGGCTGAGGGGGGCTTCCCTCTGGGATCCCGTGGGATGAGCCATCCCCGTGGCATCGTCTCTGTGGCATCTCCTGGGATTTGGCTCCATGGATTTGGGATTCCCTGGGATTTGGCTCCATACCAGGGATTTGGGATCCCCTGCCATTCCGGGCTCACTCAACACAATTCCCGACACAGTTCCCAGCCCAATTCCCATCACAATTCCCATCACAAATCCCAACGGAATTGCCAGCAGAATTCCGGGCAATTCCTGTCACAATTCCAGACACAATTCCCAACAAAATTCCCGGCCCAATTCCCGACAATTCCCGGCACAATTCGCAGGAATTCCTGTCACAATTCCTGGCGATTCCCAACACAATTCCCAACACAATCCCTGGTGATCCCCAGCCCAATTCCTGGCGCAAATCCTGGCCCCATTCCCGGTGGTTCCCGGCGGTTCCCAGCCCCGTTCCCAGCCCCATTCCCGGCGGTTCCCAGCGGTTCCCAGCCCCATTCCCGGCGGTTCCCGGCGGTTCCCAGCAGTTCCCAGCCCCATTCCCGGCGGTTCCCAGCGGTTCCCAGCCCCATTCCCGGCGGTTCCCAGCCCCATTCCCGGTGGTTCCCGGTGATTCCCAGCCCCATTCCCGGCGGTTCCCGGTGGTTCCCGGTGATTCCCAGCCCCATTCCCGGCGGTTCCCGGTGGTTCCCGGTGATTCCCAGCCCCATTCCCGGCGGTTCCCGGCGGTTCCCGGCGGTTCCCGGCAGCCCGTGCCGTTGCAGGTGGGCGAGTCGCGGTTCCACACGGAGCGCTGGGTGCCCCCCACGCTGGAGGAGCTCTACTTCCTGCGGCCCCCGGCCGAGCTGGACCGCGAGAAGTTCGGCCTGCAGAACTACGTCTGAGACCCCAAACCCGACCCCAAACCCGACCCCAACCCTAAACCCAAACCCTAAACCCAAACCCGACCCCAAACCCGGCCCTGACCCCAAACCCGGCCCTGACCCCAAAGCTGCCTCTCCCGGCCTCTCCCGGCTCCTTTCCGGAGCTTTCCCCTTTTCCTGTCCCTCTCCGGGCTGTTTGCCCCCTGCCGAGCTTCTTCTGACGCCTGCTCATTAATAATTAATAAATGAATAATTAATAAATAAATGAACAAATCCTTTGGGGGTTGGAACTGCCCCTGGGAATTGGGAAAACCCCCCTGGAAACTGGGATCCCCCGTTGGGATCGGGGTCTCCCTTTGGGATTGGGATCTCCTGGGATTGGGATCTCCCTTTGGGGCTGGGGTCCCCGTGGCTCCCGGACTCCGCTCTCTCTCTCGGCAGCTCCCGGGGGATTTTCCCGGGAATTTGGGATGGAGGGAGGGGGCCGTGTCCTCGTCCCCTCCCCGCGTGTCCCCCTCTCCCGGGGCTGCGGATCTCGCTGGAAAAGCCCCGATCTGGGGGGGTTTAACCCCAAAATTCAGCCCGCTTGGAATTCCCGGGTGGGAACCGCGGGCGGCATTCCCGGAGCGGGGCCGGGCCGGGAGCGGGGCGGGGGCACCAGAGCCGCCTCCCCCCGGGCGGCACCGCCGAGCGCCGGCCCCGCTCCCACCGGAGCATCCTCGGCATTCCCGCGGGATCCGCTCCCACCGGAGCATCCTCGGCATTCCCGCGGGATCCGCTCCCACCGGAGCATCCTCGGCATTCCCGCGGGATCCGCTCCCAGCGGAGCATCCTCGGCATTCCCGGGGGATCCGGTGCCAGCGGAGCATCCTCGGCATTCCCGGGGGATCCGGTCCGGCCGGAGCATCCTCGGCATTCCCGCGGGAGCCGGTGCCACCGGAGGCTCCGCGGAGACTCCAGCGGATCCGCTCCAGCCGCGGTCGGAGGCTCCGCGCGGCTCCCGCCGGCTCCGCTCCTGCCGGGGTTCGGTTCCGCCGCCGCTCCCGTCCCGCTCCCGCCATGAGCTCCGCGCCCTGCCCCTCCCGGGAGCCGCCCCGGTACCTCAGGTGAGCCCGGGGGTCCCCCCGAGGAGCCCCCCTCGGCAGAACCGGCAGCTCCGGGCGGTGCCGCTCAGCCGGGGCTGCCCCGGGACGGGCCCGGTTCCCGGTGCCTGGACCCCGCGGGGGTGAACGGGACCTGCCCGCTGCCCCGGGAGCTGCCCCGGCTCGGTGCCAGCCCCCGCGCTGCCCGCGGCAGCCCCGGGGGGTTTCCCGGTCCCACGGGTGTCCCCTGGGGCCGGGGAGGGGGGCTCGGTACCCACGGAGCCGCCGTTGCCGGAGCAACAGCATCCCGGGTCTCCATGGCTGCGGCGGGGATGCTCCGGGAGGCGGCGGGAGAGGAGCGCGGGACCCGCGGGACCGGGATGGGCGGGGATGGGGACCCCGGGGACCGTGGGACACGCGGCGGGGACAGCGGGGAGAGCGGGGACACCGCGGACACGCGGCGGGGACAGCAGGGACACCGGGGACACGCGAGGGGCCGGGAGGGTCCCACGGTCGGGCTGTGCCGGGAGGGAGCGGCGGAACGGGAACGGGGAATGGGACCGGGATGCAGGACTGGGATATGGATCCGGGACATGGGACTGGGATGTGGAACCGGGATGCGGGACCGGGATATGGATCTGGGACATGGGATAGGGATGCGGGACCGGGATGCGTTCCGGGGGTGGGGCCGCAGCCGGTGCCAGCCCCGCGGAGCCAGCGGGTGTCCCTGCCAGCCAGGAGTGTCCCTGCCAGCAGCGCTCGGGGACAATGCGCTCCGGGAACGGACGCGGGGAACTGCGGCGGCCACGTGGCTTCTGTTGGGCGAGGGACAACACAGCTGCGCCCGGCCACCCGCGGCCACCCCCGCTCGCCACGGGAGGGGCTCCGGGCACCCTCGGTCCCTTCCCACCCCTTCTGCCCCCGGTTTTGTCCCAGAGCCCCCGCGTGGGGCTGGGACAGGGCTGGGACTCACTAGAGGGCACCAAAGGATCGGGGACAGGGATGGGATGGGAATATGGGATGGGAATGTGGGATGGGATGAAGTTTTCCTGGCAGGTTTATCAGGACAGCCAAGGGATGGGATGTGGGAATGGGGGTGCCAGCAGCTCGCTGGGGCCCTGCTGGAATGACCAAGGGACTTCTTGGGCTCTGCCAGGACATGGCTGCTCCGTGGCGACAGCCTGGATGGGGTGCGACCCCCCTGGAGCCTGGGGCCCCGACCCGGGACCCCAATCAGGGACCCCAGCTCGGGCCCCCTCAGCTGCCCCCTGGCAGTGCCGGGTCCCCTCCCGGGGCTGGCTCTGAGCGGTTCCCCCCAGCCCGGGCTACGGCGGGGTCCGGATCCCCCCGGCTCCTCTCGGTCCCCCGGTACCGCCGGGATCCCGGCCCCGCTCGGTTCCCCCGGTACCCGCCGGTTCCCTCCCGGCGGCCGCGGCGGGCGCTGGAGGCGGCCCAGGCCGCTCCGCCCGGCAGGTGAAGCCAACAGATGTGAGCAATTATTGTCGCGCTGGGCGCTGCCAGCTCCGGGCTCGGCGGCGGCGGAACAACCGCGGCTTTGTTCGCTTTTATGTAACCGGGGAACCGGAGCCGCCGCCAGCTCGGCCGAGCGCCGCTCCCGCCCCGGCCCGTGGGGTCACGGTGCCCTCCGTGCGACATCCGTGCGACATCCGTGTGGCCTCCGGGCCCGTCCCCACCACGGTGCCCACCCCGAGCGCCCGGCGCGCTCGCCCCGTGTCCCAAAATCCCGTCCCGGGGGTGGAGCGGGGTCCCGAATCCTCTCGGGGGGGTGGGGACAGCTCTGTCCCCCTGTCCTGAGCGGTGACTGTCCCCAAGGCAGCCAGGCGGAGGCGGAGGCCATGGAGAAGGAGCTGCTGGAGGATTATCGCTTCGGGCGGCAGCAGCTGATCGAGATCTGGGGACACGCCTGTGCCGTGGCTGTCACCAAGGTGAGGCTGGGGACACCCACAGGGGCTGGGGACACCGCAGCGGGGCAGGGGTCCCCACGGGGAGGGGGATGCTCAGCCCCTGCCGGGGGTCGGGGCGGTCCCCAGAGGTGTCCGGGTGTCCCCGTGCCCTGGCGATGTCGCTGCTGCGGGGATCGGCCGGGGCTCGTGCGGGATGTGAGGAGCAGGAGGAGGAGGAGGAGGAGGAGGAGGAGGAGGAGGAGGAGGAGGAGGAGGAGGAGGAGGACGAGGAGCGGGGTCCATCAAGGGCAGCTTTGTGCCTCGGGCCCGAGCGCTCCGTGCCCGCCTCAGCTTTTCCATCGGCCCTTCCCTGCCCCTAGCGCTGCCTGAGGAGCAGAAATGTTTTGCTGCCGGAGCTGTTGCAGCATCCCTGACCCCACCTGGGGCTCAGCATCCTCCTCTTCCTCAGGGCCACCCCAGCTCCGGCTCCCCCAGCCGGCCGGGGTGTCCCCGCGGTGTCCCCGCTGCCGTGTCCCCGGTGCCAGGCGGTGCCGGCGGCGTGGCCAGCGCTGGGCCGGGGCCAGGGCCGGGCTCCCGGGGCCGTGTCCCGCTCCGGCCGCTGGGGACGGGTCCCGGAGCCAGGATCCGTGAGCAGGAAAAAATCCGTCAGTGGATAAACAGCGGCTGCCTCCCTCCCTCCCTGCCCGAGCCATCCTGGAACGCGCGCGGGCGGGACGGGGGGGCCGAGGGCACGGGCCCGATCGTACCATGGGAACCATCCTGCTCCCAGCCGGGGCATCCCCCGGGCCGCCGTGGGCAGCACCCCGATGGTACCACGGGCACCGCCCCGATGCCGCCCGGGGCACCTTCCCCATCCCACCCCGGGCATCTTCCTGAGCCCACCTTGGAATTCCACCACAGGCACCGCCGTCACCCCACTGCTGACATCATCTTCACCCCACTGCTGGCATCGTCTTCATCCCACTGCTGGCATCATCTTCATCCCCCTGCTGGCATCATCTTCATCCCACTGCTGGCATCATCTTCATCCCACTGCTGGCATCATCTTCACCCCACCACGGGCACTGTCCTCATCCCAGTACGGCCCCTGTTCCATCCCACTCCGAGTGCTGCCCAAGTCCTGCTGTGGATGCCGTGCCATGCCGTGCTGTGCCGTGCCGTGCTGTGCCATCCCACTCCCTGCTACGGCCGGCATCCCTGTCCTGCTCCATGTGCCGCCTCCATCCCTCGCTGGGTGCCGTGTGCCAGTGCCACCCTGGTGTCCCTGTCCCTGCCATGTCCCAGCGCCACCCCCGTGTGCCGGTGCCCCTGCTGTGACCGTGTCCCGCTGTCCCTGTCCCTGCCACGTCCCAGTGCCACCCCGTGTGCCGGTGCCCCCGGTGTGACCGTGTCCCGCTGTCCCCGCAGGCGTTCCCGCTGCGCTCGCTGCGGCGCAGGCAGCCCACGCTGCTGGTGGCGTGCGGGCCGGCGCAGAACGGGGCCATCGGGCTGGTGTGTGCCCGCCACCTGCGCAGCTTCGTGGGTACCTCGGCCCCCGCCCTCCTCCTGCTCCTCCTCGCGGCCTTCCTCCCGAGCCCCGGCCCAGCGCTGCCTCTCCCGCAGGATTACGAGCCCACCATCTTCTACCCCAAGCGCTCCCCGGACCCGCTGCACCGCGACTTCACCACGCAGTGCGAGAAGATGGACATCCCCTTCCTGTCCTACCTGCCCGCCGAGGTGACCCCGGCCCCGAACCCCCCTGGCTGTCCCCTTCCCCTTCCCCCTGTGAACCCCAAATCCCCCTGGCTGTCCCCTTCTCCTTCCCCTTCCCCCTGTGAACCCCAAATCCCCCTGCTTATCCCCCTTTCCTTCCCTGTTTCCCTCTCCAAGCCCCAAAGCCCCCTTCTCCTTCCCCTCTCCCCCCTGTGAACCCCCCAAACCCCACCGGCTCTGATTTTCTCCCCCTTTTCCCTCTCTTTCCCCCCCTCCCCGAACCCCAAACCCCCCCAACCCCCCCCAAATTTCCCCCAACCCCCCCCCATCTCTTTTTCCTCCCCTTTCCCCTCCTTTCCCCCTCTCTCCCCATCCCGGCGCTGCTGCGATCCCGGGGATGCCAGAAAGAAAAAAATCCAGAAAAAAAAAAATCCATAAAAAATCCCGAAAATCCGGAAAATCCCGCAAGCGCAGCACACCCCAGCGGCGCTGCCCGCAGCCCCGGCTCTGTTGTTTTTGGAGCCTCGCAGCGCCGGGAACGGAGGAATTTGACCCAAAATCGGCCGCTCCTGGCGCGGCCCCGCAGTCTCGGCGTGCCGGGCCCGGCCCCGCCCGCCGCCGCTCCACCTGGGGGGGATTCTTTGTGTCTGTCCCCCCCGAGGTGACGCGGGGACACCCCGAACGCGGCTCCTCCAGGTGCAGCTCATCAACGACGCCTACAACGCCGTGGTGGACGCGGTGCTGGGAGCGGAGGGGACCGAGGGGACCGCGGGGACGGAGCCGTGCGCGGCCATCCTGGCCACCCTCAAGCACGTCCGCATCCCCATCGTCAGCCTGGATGTCCCCTCAGGTGCTCCAAGTGCCCCCCCGGTGCCCCCCCGGTGCTCCCCGTGTCCCCTCCGTGTCCCCCCGGTTTCCCCCGTGCCGCTGTCACCGCGCCCGTGCCGGTGTCACCCCGGGGCCCCCCTTCGGTGACCCTGGCGGGGCTGGGGACATCCCTGGTGACCCCCCCGCGGTGACCCTGGCGGGCTGGGGACATCCCGGGGAAATAACAAAGTGCCCGGCCCGAGACATGACGTCACCGGCCGATGGCATTCCCAGCTGGCATTCCCGGAGAGCCGCGCGGCCGCGGGCCAGGCCTGGGATTGTCATCACCCGTGTCCCCCTCCCCCGGCCTGGCCGTGTCACCTCCCCCCCCCCCCCCGGGCTGGATCCCCGCGGGGACAAACCCCTCCCGTGCCACCCCCCGGTGCCACCCCCCGGTGCCCTCTCTGTCACCCTCCGCGGCAGCGGCGGCACCCCCGGGCCACCCCTGAGCCACCGCGTGTGTCCCCTGGTGTCCCCTGGTGTCCCCCCTGTCCCCGGGTGTCCCCGCTGTCCCCCCGCTGTCCCCGCTGTGCCGGTGACCGCTGTCCCCCGGGGCAGGCTGGGCGGCCGGGCCGGGTGGCAGCGGTGACATCAGCCCGGACGTGCTGGTGTCGCTGGCGGCCCCCAAGGAGGTGGCGCGGCGCTTCCAGGGACGGCGACATTTCCTGGCCGGGCGCTTCGTGCCCGAGGAGCTGCGGCGCAAATTTGGCCTCGGGCCCGCCGAGTACCCGGACAGCGACTGCGTGGTGGCCCTGTGACCCCAAAACCGCCCTGGGACCCCAAAAACCTCTGGGACCCCAAAACCACCCTGGGACCCCAAATGCACCCCTGGGACCCCAAAACCCTACTGGTGGCCCTGGGACCCCAAATAAATCTCTGGTGGTGGCCGTGTGACCCCAAATAAAGCAGTGGTGCCCTTGTGACCCCAAATAAACTCCTGTGACCCCAAAACCCCTGCTGGTGGCCCTGGGACCCCAGAGAAACCTCTGGTGGCCCTGGGACCCCAAATGCACCCCTGCAACCCCAAATAAAGTCCTGGGGCCCCAAATAAACCCTGCTGGTGGCCTTGTGACCCCAAATAAAACAGTGGTGGCCCTGTGACGCCAAACACACCCCTGGTGGCCCTGTGACCCTAAAAATGAAGTGGTGGTGGCCCCCGAAATAAACCACTGGTGGCCCTGGGGACCTGGCCTGACCCCCCTGGCAGTGCCACCACCCCGCTGCTGGGGACAGAGCCGTGTCACCTCCCCTGTCAGCCACCCACGGGGACAGTGGCGCTGCAGGGGTCCCGTGGGGCTGAAATGCCACAAAAACCCCACAAAACCCACAAAACCCATAAAACCACACAAAACCCCACAAAAACCCAGGGAAGGGACACGGGAACCGCCCCGCAGAGCACGGGGCTGTCCCTGAGGGTGACGAGCCACCCCTGGGGACTGTCCCCAGTGCCCCCAGTGTCCCCAGAGTCCCCCTGTGCCCCCCTCCCGCCCCGGGGGGGCTCGGAGCCGCCGGAATGCCGGGAATGCACCGGGATTTCCGCGCGCCGGGGCCCAAAGCCCAAAGCCCCGGTGCCCCCCGGTGCCCCCAGTGCCCCCCCCCCAGTGCCCCCCCGGTGCCCCCCCCAGTGTCCCCCAGTCCCTCCCAGTCCCTCCCGGTCCCCTCCAACCCCTCGGAGCAGTCCCGGCTCCTTCTTTTCCCCTTTCCCGTGGTTTTGTTTTTCCAGTATTTTTATTTTTCCCGTGGTTTTTAGTTTTTATCTGTCTTGTGTTTTTATTTTTCTGATAGTTTTTATTTGTCCTGTATTTTTATTTTCCCCCTGTAGCTTTATTTTCCCTGTAGTTTTTATTTGTCCTGTGTTTTTATTTCCCCTGTAGGTTTTCTTTTCCCTCATAGCTTCTAGTTTTTATTTTGTCCTGTATTCTTATTTTCCCTGTATTTTTATTTTCCCTGTATTTTTATTTTTTCCTTATTGTAACTTCCCCCGTGTTTTTATTTCCCGTATTTTTATTTTCCCCGCAGTTTTTGCCTTCCATTTCCCGAGTATTTTTATTTCCCGACTATTTTTATTCCCTCTCCCTCCCTCGGGCCGCATTCCCGGGCGGATCGCGGATCCCGTGCTGGCCGCGGGCCCCGCGAGCGGCGGCGCTGCCCGGGCGGGCTCCGGGCCCGGCCCTGCCCCATAAAAGCGGCCCCGGCCCCGGCCCGGCCCCGCCGCACTCGCTGCGGAGCAGCCGCCGAAGGGCTGGCACGGCTGGCAGGGGTGGCACAGGTGACACGGGTGGCACGGGTGGCACGGCTGGCAGGGGTGACACGGGTGGCACGGGTGGCACGGCTGGCACGGCTGGCAGGGGTGACACGGCTGGCACGGGTGACACAGCTGGCACGGGTGGCACGGGTGGCACGGGTGGCACAGGTGGCAGGGGTGGCAGGGGTGGCACGGATGGCACAGGTGGCACAGGTGGCACAGCCGGTACAGCTGGCACGGCCGACACAGATGGCACGGGTGGCACAGGTGGCACGGATGGTGCAGATGGCACAGATGGCATGGATGGCACGGCCAACACAGATGGCACGGGTGGCACAGGTGACACAGATGGCACGGCTGGCACAGGTGGCACGGCTGCTGGCGGTGCTGGCGATGCTGGCGGTGATGGGAGCACCGTGCGCAGCCAGGGTGGAAGGTAAGGGATGGGGTTTGGGTTTGGGTTTAGGTTTGGTGTTTGGGTTTGGGGTTTGGTGTTTGGGTTTGGGTTTGGGTTTGGGGTTTGGGGTTTTTGTGCCACCGGGGTTTTGGGATTCCCAGTGGGAATGAAGTGAGGAAGGGGTGGGGATGGGACGGTGGCATGGCATGGTGGCACGGGGTGGGCAGGGACCGCTGGCACCTGCCAAGGGGGAGAGGTGAGTGGGGATCAGGGAGCTGTGTCCTTCCCGGGATCACGGCACTGGAGGGACAGGGACAGGGACAGGGACAGGGACAGGGATGGGGACAGGACAGGGACAGGGACAGGGACATTGGACATTGCCAGCTCAGTGCCACAGGGACGCTGGGCACCCTGGGTGACGCTGGCTGGGCTTCCGTGGTGCCAGGGCTGGCAGGCACATGTCCCCATCCCTGTCCACGTCCCTGTCCCCATCCCTCCAGTGCCGTGATCCCGGGAAGGACAAAATCCAATCCCCCCGGGACTGGGGGTCTCAGGGCAGGGTGTCCCCACCCCTGCGGGGACACAGCTGGGCAGGGACCCCGTGGATGTGGCAGTGCCACCCCTGTGTCCCCCAGAGCCACTGGAGAATGACTCGGAGCCGGGCAAGGCTGGCACGGCTGGGAAGCCCCGGAAAGGTGTGCCTGACCTGGAGGAGCTGGACCTGGGCACGGCAGGTGAGGCCACCCCGAGGGCCACCGTGTCCCCTCAGCGTCCCCAGGGCCACTGCCCACCCTGTGCCACCCCCATGGGACACTGGTGGTGACCACCGTGACATCCTGCTGGGCCTGGGGACAGTGCCCACCCTGTGCCACCCCCCACGTGACCCTCAGTGGTGACCACCCTGCCGTGTCCCCTGGGGTTACCTGTCCCCTCTCCATGTCCCCACAGCCCCCACCCCGTGTCCCTCCCACTGCCCCATCGGCCATCGCCACCCCACCAACCCCTCAGCGGTGACCCCCATTGCCACACCCTCTGCCCCCCGTGTCCCCAACCCGTCCCCAACCATCCCCAAGTTGTCCCAACCATATCCAAGCTGCCCCCAAGCTGTCCCCAGCCATCCCAAGCTGTCCCCAGGCTGTCCCCAAGCTGTCCCCTCTCCCCCCCAGGCAAAGGCGCGGCGTGGACGTCGTGGTTCAACATTGACCACCCGGGTGGGGACGGTGACCACGAGAGCCTGGCGGCCATCAGGTTCTACTACGGGGACCGGGTGTGCGCGCGGCCCGTGGCCATCCAGGCGCGCAGCACCGAGTGGCACCTGCCCGCCGCGCTGGGCCAGGTGGTGCACGCCAGCCCCGAGCGCGGCTTCCGCTGCCTGCACCGCGAGCAGCCGCCGGGCACCGCCTGCGCCAACTACCACGTGCGCTTCCTGTGCCCCGCGGGTGAGCGCCGACACCGGGGCACCTGGGGCACCTGGGGGCAGCTGGGGCACCTGGGGCAGCTGGGGCACCTGGGGCAGCTGGGGCGCAGCTGGGGCACCTGGGGCAGCTTGGGGGCAGCTTGGGGGCAGCTGGCACAGCTGTGTGTCACCTCTGTCACACCTGTATCTCACCTGTGTCCTGTCTGTGTCACACCTTTGTCACACCTGTGTCACACCTGTATCCCACCTGTGTGTCACACCTTCACCTCACCTGTGTCCCACCACCATTTTACCTTTACCTCACCTGTGTCCCACCTGAATCCACCTGTGTCCCACCTATATCTCACCTGTATCTCACCTTCATCTCACCTGTGTCCCACCTGTGTCCCACCTGTGTCTCACCTGTGTCTCACCTGTGTCCCACCTGTGTCTCACCTGTGTCCCACCCATATCTCACCTGTGTCCCACCTTCACCTCACCCGTGTCCCACCCGTGTCCCACCTGTGCTGTGACACAGGGGCGTAACTTCCCCCTTTAACCCCTTGGCTGCCGTGTCCCTCCCGCGCGCCCGCAGTGACCCGCAGCGTCCCGCAGGTGACGTTTTCTGGTCGCACTGGTCGCCGTGGAGCCCCTGCTCGCGCAGCGCCTGCGGCACCCGGGGCTCGCAGAGCCGCTCCCGCCGCTGCCGCAGCTCCCGCAGCCCGGCCCCGCTCGGGGAGCTCCGCTGCCGCGGCCGGGACACCGAGCGGCGGCCCTGCAGCGCCGGGCCCTGCCCAGGTAGGGACGGGACCGCGGGGCCACCGCCTGTCGCTGGGTGCTGCCGGGGAGGGGACACGGGGTGCGGGTGGCACCTGAGCCCCGCGGTCCCTGGGTGCTGCCGGGGAGGGGACACAGGATGGCAGCGGAGTCGCTGCTGCGGGTGGCCGTGGGGTGGCACCGGGGTGTGACAAGGACAGGGGTCTCTCCGAGGACCCGAATCCCCTCTCAGCCCCCACAGCAGGAGCAGGTGTGAAAATCCCCCTGGTGCCACCCGGTGCCACGCACCGCTGGCCGCTCTGCCGAGGGGGTGACCGCGCGGGGCCGCCCCAAGCTACGGCTTTGGGGGGGAGTCCCGATTCCCACCGGGAATGTCCCCTCAGAGCCCACCTGGACGGAATGGGGCGCTTGGGGACCCTGTTCCCGCAGCTGCGGCCGCTCCGGGACGCGCGTCCGCCGCCGGAGCTGCCGCACGGCCAAGAACCCGCCGTGTCCCGGCCGCGCCACCGAGGTGCAGAAATGTCGCCCGTCCCCGTGCCCAGGTAACGCCCCCGCTGCCCCCTCGGCGGTGCCCGCTCCGAGCCCCCCGGGCTGCCCCGGGCACACGCTGCGGGGCACGGTGGTGACAGCGGGCGGGGCGGCACTGCCGGGCGCCAGCGTCTACCTGGAGGGCCGCCCGCGGGTGCTGCTGGCCCGCAGCGATGCCTGGGGGCGCTTCGCGGCCTCGGGGCTGTGCCCGGGCCCCGCCGCCAACCTCAGCGCCCACCGCGACGGCTTCGCCCCGGGGCTGGCACCCATCGTCACCAACGGCTCGGGCGTGGCCGAGGCGCACCTGAAGCTGCGGCGGCTCGGTGAGAAGGCGAGGGGGGATTTTGGGGCACCCCTGGGGGCGAGCGGGGGTGCCCATGGGCTCGCTGCCCCTCTCCCTTCGCAGAGAAGCCCTACATGGTGCTGCACCCCGCGGGCAGGGTGCGGGAGGCCGGGCAGGACGTGACCTTCTGCTGCAAAGCCTCGGGCACCCCCGCGCCCCACAAGTATTACTGGTGAGCTGGCACAGCGGGCGCGGCCGGGAGCGGCGGGGCGGCAGTGTCCCCGCTGAGCTGTCGCCCGTCGCCTGTCGCCTGTCGCCGCAGGTACCACAACGGGACGCTGCTGGAGGGGACAGCCGAGCGCAGCAGCGGGCGCCTGGCGCTGCGGGGGCTGGCACCGGAGCAGGCTGGCACCTACCACTGCAAAGCCAGCTCCGAGGCGGGCGCCATCCGCTCGGCGCCCGCGCAGCTCACCGTGCTGGGTGAGCGAGCACGGGGGGCCCCTCCGGGGTGGCGAGACCCCCGCTGACCCCTCTAATGCCGCCCCCCCCGGTGCCCCCAGCCCAGGGCCAGCCGAGCTGCAGGGCGGAGCCGGAGCCCAGCCTGGTGGAGCTGCCCAGCGAGTGCCCGCAGGACGCCAGCGGCTCCCGCTACTACAACGTGGGGCGCTGCCCGGCCTCGCCGTGCCCGGGCGGCCCCGCCGAGCCCTCGGGGTGCGGGGGGGAGTCGGGGCTCTGCTGCGGGGTGCGGAGGATGGAGCTGCGGCAGGTGCCGTGTGCCGGCTCTGTGCTGCCCCTCAAGGTGGTGGCCGAGTGCGGCTGCGGGCCCTGCGCCCAGCCCCGGGTGCTGGTGCAGGGCCGGGTGACGGCGGCCGACACGGGCGAGCCGCTGCGCTTCGGCCACATCTTCCTCGGGGGCAAGAAGGTGGGCTTCACCGGCTACCAGGGCTCCTTCACCATCGAGGTGCCGCCCGACACGCAGCGCCTGGTCGCTCGCTTCGTGGACGGCCAGCAGCGCTTGGTGGACGCCGTCAAGGTGCTGCCCTTCGACCGGCGCGGAGGAGCCGTGTACCAGGAGGTGAAGATGCTGCGCAGGAAGGAGCCGGTGGAGCTGGACGGCGGCCGGAGCAACGCCATCCCTCTGGGCGAGGCCGGCGGCCGGGAGCCCGTCGGGGAGCTGGTGCTGCCGGCCGGAGCCTTCCTGCGGCCGTCTGGGGAGGTTTTCAACGGCACCGTCAAGGCCAGCGTCACCTTCGTGGACCCCAGGGACGTGGGCACGGCCAGCGCCGCCTCCAGCGACCTGAGCTTCGCCGACGCCGAGGGGGAGATCGTGCCCCTGCGCACCTACGGGATGTTCGCCGTGGATTTCCGCGAGGGCGACAGCGGCGCGGCGCTGCAGGCGGGGCCGGTGCAGGTGAGGATGGACGCGGGGCAGGTGTGGATGGCCGAGCACCTGCAGAAGATGAAGCTGTGGTCCTTGAACCCCGAGAGCGGCCTGTGGGAGGAGGAGGGCGTGCTGCGGCTGGCCGGGGGCGGCCGGAGGAAGAGGGAGGAGAGGACCTTCCTGGTGGGCAACCTGGAGATCCGCGAGCGGCGCCTCTTCAACCTGGACGTGCCCGAGGATCGCCGCTGCTTCGTCAAGGTCAGGGCCTACAGCAACGAGAAGTTCAACCCCTACGAGCAGCTGGAAGGGGTGGTGATCAACCTCATCAACCTGGAGCCGCAGCCTGGCTTCCCCAGCAACCCGCGGGCCTGGGGCCGCTTCGACAGCGCCGTCACCGGCCCCAACGGCGCCTGCCTGCCCGCCTTCTGCGACGCCCGGCGCCCCGACGCCTACACGGCGCTGGTGACGGCCACGCTGGGCGGCGAGGAGCTGGAAGCCGTGGCCTCCAGCCCCAAGCTGAACCCCAACGCCGTGGGGGTGGCGCAGCCCTATCTGGGCAAGCTGGGCTACCGCCGCTCGGACCACGAGGACGCGGCGCTGAAGAAGACGGCCTTCCAGATCAACGTGGCCAAACCCGACCCCAACAACGTGGACGAGAACAACGGCCCCGTCTACTCCTACCGCAGCCTGCGGGAGTGCGAGGAGGCGCCGGCCAGCGCCAACCACCTGCGCTTCTACCGCGTGGAGGTGGACAAGTACGAGTACAACGTGGTGCCCTTCAAGGAGAGCGACGTCACCTCCTGGACCGGCGACTACCTGGCGTGGTGGCCCAACCCGCAGGAGTTCCGGGCGTGCTTCATCAAGGTGCAGCTGGAGGGGCCGCAGGAGTACATGGTGAGGTCGAGGAACGTCGGGGGCAGCCACCCCCGCACACGGGGCCAGCTCTACGGGCTGCGGGACAGCCGGAGCGTGCGGGACCCGCTGCTGGACAACACCTCGGGCGCCTGCGTGGAGTTCAAGTGCGGCGGGATGCTCTTCGACCAGAGCCTGGTGGACAGGACCCTGGTGTCCATCGTGCCCCAGGGCAGCTGTCGCCGCACGGCCATCAACGGGCTCCTGCGGGACTACCTGAGCCGCCACCCGCCGCTGGCCGACAACAACCACACCGGGGCCTTCTCCATGCTGGCCCCGCTGGACCCGCTGGGCCACAACTACGGCATCTACACCGTGACGGACCAGAACCCGCGGCTGGCCAAGGAAATCGCCATCGGCCGCTGCTTCGCGGGCACCTCGGACGGCTTCTCGAGGGAGATGAGGGCGGGCGAGGGCACGGCCGTCACCTTCGAGTGCCAGGAGCGGCCGGCGGGCAGGGAGAGCCTCTTCCAGCGCCTGCTGAGCGCCCCGGCCGAGGCGCTGGCCGAGATCCGCAGGGAGATGGGGAGCTCCGAGCTGCGCCGCGCTCCCCCCGAGGTGATGGACTTCGCCTCCGGAGCCCCCTCCGGACCCACGGCCACCCGCCGGACCCCCAGCAGCCAGCGGAGACCGGGCCGGCCGCGGGGAAGGCCCTGAGTCCCCTCCGTGTCCCCTCCCGGCTCTGCTTTGTCGCCCCCCTTTCCCCGTCGCTTTTGGCCGCGCTCATTTACAACGCCCGAAGCACTGGGGGGACACGCGGAGCGGGGGACGGGGGGCAGGGGACAGCGGGGACGTGGGGAGGGGGTCCCGCCGCCCCCGCGGTGCTGTCGCTGCCTCCTCTTGGTGCTCAGCCCCGCGCTGCCGCCGCGGGATGGAAATAAAAGGAATAAAAGAGGGGCTGGGGCAAAGCGGGGAAGGGGCGGGAGCGGCAAGGGGGTCCCCGCCCGGTGCTTTGCCCCGTGCCGCCGCCGCAGCCCCGGTGCGCCAGCGCCGGGAGCCGGGGGCGCTGCTTTCATCCCCGAATCCCACAAAACCGGGATTTTTGGGGAGGAAACCCCCAAAAGGATGACGCGGATAAAACTCCCTCCTTGCCGGTGCCACCGCCGCGGCACCTCGGCCACCGCGCGGGCCGGGATTCGGGCGGATTTGTACATTATTTATTACAAAATACACAATTCTTGTACACCCGCCTGGCTGCTGGCCTTCTCCGGCACGGGGGGCCAGCCCCGCCTGTCCCCCCGCCTGTCCCCCGCGTGTCCCCGCTGTCCCCAGCCCCTGCCCCCGTTCGGTAGCTCCATCCCGGCCGCTCCTGTTTGCCTTGGGCCGGGCTCAGCCGGGCTGGCAGCGGCGGGGGGCTCGGTGCCAGCTCCCCGCGGCCGGCGGGACGTGGCAGCCGGGGCGGGGGACGCGCCCGGAGCCCCCCTGGCACCGCGGCGTGCCAAGCCACCGGCTGGGCACCCCCAGCGTGACCCCCGCGGGGAGGGGGACGGGGTGGCTCCGTCCTGCGGCCACCTGGGTGTCCCCAGCGGGGTTATTTCTGGGTGTCCCCCCCCGCCGCCGCTCCCCGCCGGCCCAGGCGCGGATGCTGTAATGGAACAGGCGGCGTTTATGGGGCCAGACCCGGGACAACATCTCCCTTCTCCAAGCCGCCCTGGCCCCGGCGCAGCATTTTTCCACCCTTTTTTCCACCGTTCCCGCTGGATGCGGCATCAAAGGGGGCGCGGGGGCCCCCGGGGGGGTTCCTTGGCCCGAGCAGCGGCCAAAGCCCGGCCCCGCCGTCCCGGCCCGGTCCCGCCGGGATGCGATCCCAGCGCGGGCGGATGCCGGCACGGCGGGGGGGAGAGGGAGGGAGGCGGCACCTGGAATGCTGAGATTCCACGGCGAGGTGTCGTTCCAACCCCTCCTTCCCGAAATCTGGCTGCTGCCTGTCCTGGGTTCTCCCTGTCCTGAGGGTTGTTTTCCCCTGGATTCTCCTTGTCCTGGGTTCTCCCTATCCTGGATTTTTCCTATCCTGGATTCTCCCTATCCTGGATTTTCCCTGTCCTGGGTTCTCCCTATCCTTATTTTCCCTATCCTGGATTTTCCTTATCCTGGAATTCCCCTATCCTGGATTTTCCCTATCCTGGATCCTGTTTCTCCCCCGATCCTGACTTTCCCCGGGTTCCAGGAATTGTCCCCTCCGGGTTCCACGTCCCCTCCCCGGGGACACCCTGGGGGTGCTCCCGGGGGCAGCGGCCGGGACAGGGCCGGGATCCGGGATCCTGCGGGAATGTGGGAATGCGGGAATTCCATATGGGAATGCCAAGAATGCCGGGATCCTCCGGGAATCTGGGATCCTGTGGGAGTGCCGGGATCCTGTGAGAATGCTGCTTTGGGAATGCCGGGATCCAGGATCCTGTGGGAATGCGGGAATTCCACGTGGGAATGCCGGGATCCTTCGGGAATGCTGGGATCTGGGATCCTGGGGGAATGTGGGAATGCGGGAATTCCACGTGGGAATGTCAGCTCGGGGCAGGGCAGATGGAAACGGCTCCCGCCGCTGTTCCTGGAGCCGGGAAGGACAAAAGGGGGGGAAAGGCAAAAAAAAAAAAAGGGGGAGAAATTGGGGAAAATGGGAGAAAAACGTGGGGAAAAGGGGGGGAAAGGGCAAGAATAAAAAAAGAGGGAGAGAAGGGCGACCCCCAGTCCCAGGACACCCCGGGACAGAGATCTGTGGGACGGGGGATCCAGAGGGGATTTTTGCAGGTTTTGGGTCAAAACCCCTCAATTTCCGCTGTTTTTTATGGAATGTGGGATGCGGATGGAGCGAGGTTGCCCTAAAAGGTCCCGGCCGTGGATTTTAGGGTGCCCCAGAGGTGGATTTAACCCCGGGGGCGCCGGGAAGCAGGAGCAGGGCTGGGAACATCCCGGGAGAGGAGGGAAAACGGGATGAGAAAATCTCAGGCGCTTCTTTTCCCCATTCCCGGCCCCATTCCAAGCGGGAGGAGAACGGGAGCCCGGAGCCGGCAGCTCCCGGCCCGCCCCGGTAATTTGGGATGGCCAGATCCCAAAAAAAGATGGGAAAAGGATGTGCCAGCACGTTGGGATCTCCGAGAGGCTTTTTTTGGGATATTCCTCCCTCCTACAGCATCCTAAAACCCCCTAAAAACCCCACAGGGAAGGGGGAGTGGGAGGATTTGGGATTTTTTTTATTTTTTAGGATTTTTGGGGATATTTTGGGATATTCTACCACCTTCCCTCCGGGAGTAAGGAGCTGGAAAGGCCCCTGGGAAGCTGCTTTTGGGTTTTTTTTTTTGTTTCTTTGAAAGAATGGAAAATGTAATGACAGGCTCTGAATGAAAAGGATAAAAGGAAGCAGCTGGAAAGGCCCTAAATAGAGAAAAATCCACCCAAAAATAAAACGGGACGAGGGAGAGGGAACAGGGGGTGAAAAGGGGAAGGGGAGGATTTGCGATCCCCTTCCCAGGCCCTGACCCCAAATGGGGCATCCCCGGGGACCCCAAAGCAGAGGGTCCCAAAACTGAGCATCCCTGGGGACCCCGAAACAATTGGAGCATCCCTGGGGACCCCGAACTGGAACCTGTGGGCATCCCAAATCTGGGAATCCCTGGGGATCCCTAATTGGAGCATCCCAGAAACCCCAAATCGGAAGATCCCTGGGAATTCTGGCCTGGATCATCTTTGGGGACCCCAAATTGGAGCATCCCAGGGGACCCCAGCTTGGAACCGGTGGGGATCCCAAGCCCGAGCAGTCCAGCCCGTCCAGCTGTGGAATTCCAGCTGTGGAATTCCAGCTGTGGATTTCCAGCTGTGGAATTCCAGCTGTGGAATTCCAGCCCGTCTGGCCAAGAGGAGCTGCTGCTCTCCCGCCGTTCCCTCTGCCGGCAGCCGGGAAAATCCCTGATCCCAAAAATCCCCGATCCTAAAAATTCCTAGTCCCAAAAATCCCCAATCCTAAAAATCTCTGACCCCAAAAACTCCTGATTCCAAAAAACTCCAATCCCCAATAACCCCGATCTCAAAAATCCCCAATCCCCAAAAATTTCCGATCCCAAAACCCCTGATCCCAAAAATCTCTGATCCCAAAACTCTCTGACCCCCAAATATCCCCGATCCCCAAAAATCCCCCACCCCCAAAAATCCCCAATCCCCAAAAACCCCGATCCCAAAAAATCCCCAATCCCCCAAAACCCTGATCCCAAAAATCCCCAATCCCAAAATCCCCCATCCCGGACCCCCCATCCCAAACCCCCAATCCCAAACCCCCAGGGTATCGATGTTTTTCCCAGCTATTTTATTTCATTTTATTTTTCAGCCGCTTCTGGAAAAACCATCTTTCTTTTTTTTTTTTTTTTTCTTTGTTTTGCTTTTTCCAGCTATTTTTGAACCTTTTTGGCTCCTTTTCCCCCTCTGGGGCTGCAGCCCATAAATAACAATAAAAACAACATTTTTAAAGCCTTTTCGCTGACACTTCAGCGGCCCTGCCAGAGCCTTCGCGTGCTCCAGATGGCCGAAATCCGCCTCGGAATAAGGAAAAAATAAGGGAAAAATCCCTTTTAAAAAAAGGTAAAAAAAGGAAAAGAAACCCTTAAAAATGTTAAAAATCACTTTTAAAAAGGGAAAAAATCCCTTTAAAAAGGGGTAAAAAAAGAAAAAAAATCACTTTAAAAAAAGGTTAAAAAGGTAAAAAATCCCTTTAAAAAGGGAAAAAATCCCTTTTAAAAAGGGGGAAAATCCCTTAAAAAGGAAAAATCCCTTAAAAATCCCTTAAAGAAAAAGGAAAAAATCCCTTAAAAAAGGAAAATCCCTTTAAAAATATTTATGGGGTCTTTTTGGAATATTTTGGGGTTGTTTTGGGGATATTTTTGGGGATATTTTTGGGATATTTTGGGGATATTTGGGGAATATTTTGGGATATTTTTGGGGATACTTTGAGGGTTTTTTTTGGATATTTTGGGATATTTTAGGGAGGAAGGTGCCAGGGCTCCGTGCCCACTTTGAGGTGCCCGAGGGTCCCCCCGGGTTTGGGGGTGTCACACCCCAGGGGGGGAAACTGAGGCACGGAAAGAAAAAAAATTAAAGAATTCAAGAAAAATTCAACCCTAAGAAACTTTTTTTCTTTAAAGAATTAAAGAAAAATCAAAAGTGGGATGTTTTGTGAAAGAATAAAAAAATTTAAAATTAAAAAAATTAAATAGATTTTAAAAATTAAGAAATGAAAGAAAGTGGAAGAATTCGTGAACCTCCCAAATGCGCGAAATTCTCAGAGCTCCTCTCCAAAATTTGGGGGTTTTATCCTCCCAAAAATTTACATATTCATAGGATCACCCAATATACTCATGCATATTCATTACATGGCCACGCCCACCCCTCTCCCTATTGGTTGGAATCTGAAACTCAAGGAAATCTCAGAATTTTGGGCCTGGAAAGCCAAATTTGGGAGAGAATTCCCCCAGAGGGGTTGGGGAAAGATTTCCTTGGAGAAAATTGGAAATTTGGGTCGGGATTAGAGCCGGGATTCGACCCCGGCCCTCGGGAAGCTTCCAGAGAAGGTTCCGGAAGCCAGAACGTGGATTTGGAGTTAAAGCAGAGACACATCAAACTGAACAAAGGAAATGTTTGGGTTTTGGAGCTTAGGAGATGTAAAAATTAACGTTACAGAGGGAAATAAAGAGTGAGGCACGGTCCAGGTGCCTGTTCTGGGTGAAACGAGCCCGGAAAAGGGCACACGGGGGATTTGGGGGGTCTGGGGAGAGGTTTGGAGGGTTTGGGGGGATTGAGGGGCAAATGGGGCAGGAAAAGGGGGTTTTGGGTGGCAAAAGGGGAATTTTGGGTTCTGCACACAGCAAAGCCTAATTAATGATCCATTGTCCTGGCTCCACCCAGCTCGATTAATTATTTGTTAATAATTAATCGCTCATTGCTCCTGCTCTTCTGGCTAAACTCTGAATTGTTGTACATTAATTCTGTCCTGCTAAACTCTGAATTGTTGCACATTGTTTCTGTCCTCTGAACTCTGAATTATTACAAATTGTTTCTGTCCTGCCTGGACTCTGCCTGGTTTCCATTCTTTCGGGGCCTCGGTTCGGTCCCGGCACGCAGGATCGAGGAATCCTCAATTTTGGGATTATTCCCCCCCTCCCCCGCTTTCCCTGGATGCACCCAGGGTTGGGATGTCCCCAGAAGCGGCTCGGGAGCGTCCCCAGACCCAGCGCGGAGGTCACCGATTGTGGCCGGGCGGGGGATTTTGGGAAGCACGTGATTTCCTTCTCGCGGAGAATCGAAACCGCAGAAATTTGGGACAGAAACTCCCGCTGTCCCCATGGAGCTCTGGAGGGCGGCGGCCGCTGTGGCCCTGGCGGTGGCGGCCGTGGTGGCGGCGGTGACTGTCCCCACCCTGCTGTGCCAGCGCGGGGGGGACAGGGACACCCGCGAGGGGCTGCAGAGGGCTCTGGATGCCACCAACAGGTCCCTGGCCGTGTCCCGCGGGAGGTGGCAGCGCTGCAGGGAGGAGCTGGTGGGTGCTGGGGACACGGGGACCCCCGCTCTGGGGGGTCTGGGGACATGGGGAGGGGACAGCCCAAAGCGGAGTGTCACCGGGGTGTCACCGCTCAGGGAGCGCTGCAGGGGACAGTCCTGGAGCTGGAGCAGGCGCTGGCCAATGTCACCCGGCTGGAGGGTGAGTGCTGGGCAGGGAGGGGACTCTGTCCCCTGGGCCAGAGTCACCCTGGGCACTGTCCCCTGGGTCACCCTGGGCACTGTCCCCTGGGCCATCCTGTCCCCTGTCCCCTCTGCAGAGCAGAACCGGGCTCTGGGGACAGAGGTGACACGGCAGCGGGAGCAGCTGGCGGAGGAGGAGAGCCTCAGGTGAGACCCCACCCACCCCCGGTGTCCCCACTGTCACCCCCTGTCCCTGTCCCCCTTCCCTGTCACCCCCTGTCCCTGTCCCCTCTGACCGTGTCACCCTTGTCCCCATGTCCCCTCTGTCCCCTCCAGGGCCCAGCTCCAGCTCCAGCTCCAGCTCCTGCAGGAGCAGCTGCGGGACGTGAGGAGCCAGCGCTCCCCAGGGGACAGGCTGGCCGTGTCCCCCGCTGTCCCCGCACTCCTCCTCCTCCTCCTTGGCCTCCTCCTGTGACCCCGAGCACGCCGGGGTCCCCCTGTCCCCTCTGTGGGGTGACCAGGGACTGTCCCCACCCGGCCAGGGGGTGGCATGTCCCTGTCCCCTGCTCAGCCCTGTCCCAGTGTCCCCAACTCCACGGGGACATCCTGGAGTGACCATTCCCCTCCGGCCACCACGGGGAGGGAGGGGACAGGAACAGGGACAGGGACAGGGACAGGGACAGGGACAGGGACAGGGACAGGGACAGGGACAGGGACAGGGACATGCCAGCGCTGCCCTGAGCCGCAGACCTTCCCCAGTTCCTCGATTTTGAACCCATCTCCAATAAAACCCGGCCAACGTCGCCTCGCTCTCCCTGTGGGGGACATGGAACTCCCTGCTGGGGACACATGGACACCGAGGCCACCCCGGCTTGTCCCCTCAGCTGGGACAGAGCTGTCCCCTGTCCAGCACAAACAAAAACCTATTCTGGGCCCTGACCCGCCACAAACCTCGGCCCACGCGCGACAATTACGGTGTCACCAGCAGCGCCACCGCCACATCCTGGCACGGCCATTGCCGGAGCGGGTCCTCCTGTCCCTGCCTGTCCCCTCTGTCCCCTCCGGTCCCTGCCTGTCTCTGTCTGTCCCCTCTGTCCCCTCCAGTCCCCTCCTGTCCCCTCCTGTCCCCTCCCGTCCCCTCTGTCCCCTCTGTCGCCTCTGTCCCCCGCATGGACCCCGCGGTGCCCCGGGCCACTCTGAAGGTGCTGGCGCGCTGCGCGGCGCTGCTGCTGCTGGTGGCGGCGGTGACAGCGGCGGTGGCGCTGCTGCTGCGGCGCTCCGAGGCGCTGCGGGCGCTGCGCGGCTGCGGGGAGCGGGCGGCGAACGAGAGCCGGGAGCTCGGGACGCGCCTGGCGGAGCTGGAGCGGCACCGGGAGCGGAGCTGGAACGAGAGCCGGGAGCTCGGGACGCGCCTGGCGGAGCTGGAGCGGCACCGGGAGCGGCTGCGGAGCGAGAGGGACGCGCTGCGCCGGGAGCTGGCACGGGCACGAGGGGACAGCAGCAGGGACAATGCCAGCCTCGTGTCCTGCCGCGAGCGGGCGGTAGGTGGCCGGAGGGATGGGGGACAAGTCCATTGTCCCCATAGGTGGCCGAAGGGATGGGCACAAGGAGGGGTTTGGTCACTTTGGGGCGGCAACAGGATGGGGACAGCACCTCCTGTTCCCTCAGCAGTGTCCCCTGTCCCTCCCTCCCTGGCCAGCGGCCAAGCCCGGGGGCTGCTCCGTCCCTGGGGGAATTCCCAGTTCCAGCCGGGCTGGTGAGCTGGGACACGGCACAGCCACCTGGGGGACACAGCCGCCACCTCTCCGCACGGGACACCCCAAAAGCCAGCCCTGGGTGCTCCCAAGCCGCCACCTCCCCGCAGGGGACACCCCAAAGCCGAGCCCGGGCTGCTCCCCGCTCCGTCCCGCTCCCGGCGGGGCCGCCGCTCCCGCTCCATCCCGGTAATTGCCGGGGCCGTGTTGGTCCTTCCCGGGTATTTTTAGCTGTGGCTGCAGCCGGGGCTGGCCCGAGGAAGAGCCGGGTCCCGCCGCCCCTCTCGGGCTCATCCGGCTGAACAATGGCCCGGGGGGCTGGGAAATGTCCCCGCTTCCCGCCGGGCAGGGCTGGGCAGCCTCTCGGACAGCTCCCGTCCCCCTGTCCCCTCCCTGGCACCCGCGGTGGCACCCGCGGGGTGACCTTGGCCTGCTGGGACAGCTCGCAGCTCCCCGAGGATGAGTGTCACCTCAGGGAGGAGGGGTTGTCCCCAAAGCCACGTCCCCAATGCCTTGAGGGACCTGATGGGAGGGGGACAGGCACCCAAGGCCACCAGGAGCCACTTGGGGACACCTGGGGACAGGGGTGACCTGTGTGATTGTTGTGCTCAGGCTGAGCCGCCCCTCCAGGGACCTCAGGATTGTCCCCAAATCCGTGAAATCCATGTCCCCACCCCTCCAAGGAACATGAGGGGAGGGGGACAGGCACCCAAAGCCACCAGGAGCGTGGGGACACCTGGGGATATGGGTGACCTGGGGCTCTCCTGTGCTGCCCACCCTCAGGACTAGGCATCCCTCCAGGGCAGAGGGATTGTCCCCAAATCCGTGTCCCCACCTTTGGAGCAGGATGAGAGGGGGGCTCAAGACCACCGGAGCGTGGGGACACCTGGGGACATGGGGGGACAGAGAGGCAGAGGAGCAGGAGGGCTCTGATGAGGCAGCAGATGAAGGGTTGGGGGTGGCGGAGGGGGACACTGCCCAGCGCGGTCCCCACGTGTCCCCTGTCCCCAGGCCAGGCTGGAGGCCAATGTCACCGCTCAGGGGGACGAGCTGGTGGCGCTGCGGCGCGAGCGGGCCCAGCTGGCCGGTGACAAAGCGGCCCTGCAAGGTGAGCTGTGTCCCCGCGCGAGGAGCCCGGCCGGGGGGGGCTGCCCTCCGCCCCGGGGTGACGCCGGTGTCGCCGCTGTCCCCAGAGGAGGTGGCGCGGGGCGCGGAGCGGGCGCGGCGGCGGCTGCAGGAGGCGCTGCAGGAGCAGCGGGAGCTGCGGGAGCGCCGGGAGCGCTGCGAGGCGCGACAGAGGGAGCTGCAGGACAGCCTGTAAGGGCCCTGGCCCCGGGACACCCCCTGTTCCCCGGGGACACCCCCTGTAAGGTCCCTGTTCCTCAGGGACATCCTCTGTTATGTCCTTGTCACCCTCCTCAGGATGGGCCACCCCCAGAGCAGCCACCCCCTCAACCTTGTGACATCCTGTCCTGTCCCTCCCTCCTCATGGGGACCCCCGTGTGTCCCCCAGTCCCCTCCTCCCCTTCCCTGTCCCTGTCCCCTCTTGGGGACCCCCTGTCCTGTCCTGTCCTGTCCCGTCCTGTCCCGTCCTGTCCCGTCCCTCCTCCCCTTGGGGACCCCCTGTGTCCCCCGCCCGGGTCAGGGCCACCCCCCAACGTGGCTCCGCTGTCCCCACAGCCGGGACCGCGCGGCCGAGCTGGAGGCGCTGCGGCGGCGGGGCCGGGACAGAGGCGGCGGGCGCAGGTGTCCCCCGGGCCAGCGGTACTGCGGGGGGACCCGGGGACAGGGGACAGCCCGAGGGGACAGCGTGGAGAGGAGGGAGAGGGGGGACAGCTTGGGGAGGGGGACAATCCGGGAACGGGACACCCAGGGAAGGTGTCACAACCCACGGACTGGGAAATCCCGCAAGGGGCGACATCCCGGGAAGAGGGGACAGCGCGGGAGAAGGGACACCCGGGAACAGGGGACAGCCCTGGGGGTGGGACATCCCGGGAAGAGGGGACAGCAAGGAGCGGCGGCTTCACCGCCCTTGTCCCCGTGTCCCCAGGGCAGCAGGACCCGCGCGGGTCTCACTCCCCGTCCCCCCCGCCCCTTGCAGGAAGGGCTGAGCCCCACGGCCCCCCCGGCCCCGTCCCGGCCAGCGCCACATCCCCGGTGTCGCGATGTCCCCGGTGTCGTGGTGTCCCCGGTGCTGCGGTGTCCCCAGCGCTGCCACCTGCGGGCCTGGCCCGGCCCAGGAGCCGCCAGCGCAACGCGGAGACCGTGGCGGGGGGACACGGGTCCTGATCCTATTGTGGTGACTGATCCCATTGATCCCTGATCCCACTGATACCTGATCCCACAGATCCCTGATCCCTGATCCCACTGATCCTTGATCCCATTGATCCCATTGGGTGCCAATCCCATCCCACGTCCTTATCCCATCCCATGTCCCAGTCCTGATCCCAATCCCGATCCCAATCCCGATCCCAATCCCTTCCCGATCCCGATCCCAATCCCATCCCGATCCCGATCCCACTCCCACCGTGCTCCCGCCCCCTTTGTGCTGCCATCCCGTGTCCCGCTCCCGCCGTGTCCCCGTCCCGTTCTGCAGCCAGACAGGGCACACAGGGGACATGGGGGACACAGGGGGACACGGGGGCTCCCTCCTCCAGCTTTTTGGGGCAGTTTCGGCTCATCCCAGGCACGGATTTCCCTGGAATCCCCTCCGGGAGCTCCGGCCACGCCCGCAGCGCTCCAGAGCCCGGGAACAGCGTGGATTTGGGGGATTTTGGGGACCTTGGGCAATAAAAGCTGCGCTGCTCACCAGGACACGTCCCTGTGCCACCAGCCCGCTGTCCCCTCTCCCTCTGACCCCAACTGTCCCCTCCCCAAACTCCAGGGATTTCTCCCATCCCCAATCCCCGAGGGGGGACTGGGGGACACAGAGTCACCCCCCTGTCGTGGGGCCACCCCCGATGTCTGTCCCCGCACGGGGACATCGCTGCCGCGGTGGCTCCACCCAGCCGGGAATGGCAGAGCCGGGGTTGTCACCGTGTCCCCACCTCGATCCCGGACCCTGCGGGTCCCTGGGGGTCGGGGCGGCCTTGGGGACACCTTGGGGACATGGAGGGGACTCAGCGCAGGGTAAAGGGTGGAGTTTGGGGTGGCATGGCTGAAGGGCTGGGGGGACACTGCCCCTTTGTCCCTCAGTGCCACCCTAATCCGGGTGTCTGGGGGTGTCCGGGCCGTGGCTACGGCCACTGTCTCCCTGTCCCCATCCTGTGGGTAGGTCGCGGTCCCCCAGCTCCGCAGAGTGCCCGGGGGGGAGGTCCGGGTTGTTCCGGGGGGTTCGGGGTGTTCCGGGGGGCCCCTGGGAGTTCCGGGGGATTCCGGGAGGTTCCGGAGGGTTCCGGGGGGTTCGGGGGGGCCGGGCCGCGGGGCCCCCCGGGCGCTGACCCCTGGCCGGTGGCTGTTTCCTGCCCTGGCTGCCCCGCGTCCCTCGGGGACAGGGAAGTGTCTGCGGTGGCCCGGCCGGTGTCGCTGCCGGAGCCATTCTCAGCTACCGCCGCTTCCTTTTCCTGAGCTGCAAATAACAGTGAGTCACCCGCGGGGACACTGCCACCCCCCCCGGGGGGGACACTGGCATCCCTGAACCCCCCCTCCAGAGAGGGCACTGCCATCCCTGCTACCCCCGAGGGGACACTGCCACCCCCGCCCCGCCGGTGTCACCTTTGGGATGCCCCATGCCGAGGGCTCCTCGCAGGCTCCCAGGACCCCATGGATCCTCCCCATTCCCAAATTAACCCCCCCGATTAACCCTGCCCTAATTAACCCATCCCCACACTGTGGGAACGCTGCTCCCAGTCCGGGAATGCCGTTCCCAATTCGGGAATGCCGTTCCCAGTTCGGGAACTCTTTTCCCAGTTCAGGAATTCTCTTCCCAGTTCGGGAATGCCGTTCCCAGTTCAGGAATGCCGTTCCCAGTTCAGGGATTCTATTCCCAGTTCAGGAATTCTGTTCCCAGTTCGGGAATTCTATTCCCAGTTCGGGAATGCTGTTCCCAGTTCGGGAATGCCGTTCCCAGTCCCCCTCCCCATCCCAAACCCTCGCAGGGCAGGGGGGTCGCTCTGGCCCCACCCCGGTTTGGGGTTTGGGGTTTGGGGTCCCCCCGCTGGGAGCGGCTCACGGGGACACCGGGATGTCGCCTCTGTCCCCTCCCGGCGGCTCGGGGGGGATCCCCGGGGTGAACGGGGGGCTCGTGGTGGGGGCGGGACAGCGGGATGTCACCTCTGTCCCCTCCCGGCGGGTCGGGGGGCTCGGGGGGGCCCGGATGCGTCGCTGCCCTTTGCACAGGATGCGGCCGCAGGAAAATCCAACTTTCCTGGAAACCCGCTTCAAAGTGAGCCCAAGGATGCTGGGAAGCCGCGGCAGAGCTGGTCCCGGCCCCTGTCCCCGTCCCTGCCCTGCCACCTCACTCGGTGCCACCCGAGCTGTCCCCGTCCCCGTGTGCCACCCCCGTGCCACCCTCAGGGTCCCTGCACTCCCGGCGGGATCGGCGCTGCAATTCCCAGGGCGGGGGTGGGAGTTTTGAGGCGGAAGGCAATTCCAGACGATTCCAAACAATTTCAGACAATTCCAGACAATTCCAGGGGTGCCGGGGGCACTGAAGTGGGGATGGGAAGAATCGAATCCCATGATTTTGGGGCGGGAGACAATTCCAGGGATGCGCTGGGCTCCGAAATGGGTTGCAAGGAATGGAATCCCACTTTTCTTTCCCCCTCTCCACTCCGGGAGCAGCAACCCCAGCGCCCCGATCACCCGGCAGGATCGAATTCCCTGGAATTCTCACACCAGGAGTAGGAATTTTGGGACAGACACTTCCAGACAATTCCAGGGGCGCGCCGGACACCGAAATGGCATGGAGGGAACGAAATCCCCCTTTTTTTCCCCTTCCACACTTCAGGAACAACAACCCCAGCAGAAGCTGCGCCCTGATAACCCGGCGGGTCCCCGGGAGCATCCGGCACGGCAGGAAGGAGCCCGGCAGGAGGAAATATTAAATCCTGGGGTATAAACACGGCGTCGGGAGCAGCCCCGCCCCAGCGCGGCCCCCCTGAAAAGCGCGGTCCCCGCGGGGTGGGGCGGCCAGAGCGGCGGCGAGGATGGAGAAGAGCAGCTTCGCCATGGCCAAGTTCGGGCTGGAGCACAAGGAGGCGATGCCGAAGCGCGACTGCGGCTTTTATGTCAAATACATTTTCCTTTTCACCTCGCTGATCCAGTTCCTGATCATCCTGGGGCTCGTGCTCTTCATGGTGTACGGCAACGCCCAGGCGGGCACCGACACCCACCTGAGGCTGCTGGAGGAGCAGGTGCAGAGCCACTACCGCAGGATTGTCGCCCTGGGCGCCACCAACGCCAACCTGAGCCGGACGCTCAACGCCACCCTGAAGGACAAGGACAAGGTGCAGGGGATGGCGCTGAAGGTGCAGAGGGAGCTGGAGAAGTGCAACAGCAGCCAGGCCTCCAGCAGCATCCCGCAGGTGAGCCCCGCGCTCCGGGCAGCGCGGGCAATCCCGGGGAGGGGGCACCGCCTGCGGGTGACGCTGCTGTCGCCTCCTCGTCCCTCCGGGCGGTGGCGGCAGTGAGGGGACCCCAGAAAGTGCCACGGGGTTTTGGCCAAGGGGATTCCAGTCTTGGGGTTCTCTTCCTTCTCCTCCTCTTCATCCCTGGAGCTCTCCCAGAGCCCCTGAAGTGGTGCCAGGGGATCCTTTTGGGGTGTTCTGACCCCTCTCCTCCTCCTCCTCCCCGGGCTCTCTCTGCCGCCTGTGGGGACTGGGATGGTGCTGGGGGTGGTTTTGGGGTGTTCTGACCCCTCTCCTCCTCCTCCTCCTCTTCCTCCCGCGCAGCTGCGGGAGCTCCTGTTCCGGCAGGTGAGGCTGACCGAGTGCCAGGTGATCACCACCCTCATCAACAGCACCTGCAATGGTAAGAGACACCCCCAGCCCCAAAAAACCCCTGGGCACCCCCAGCACCCCCTTCCCACCCCTTGGGGACCCCCAACTCTCTCTCCCCACCCTCCTGGGCACCCCAGCACCCACACGTGATCTCCACCAGGCAGAGCCATGGGGTGGCACCTGGGGGGACCCAAACCCCCAGATCCCAAATGCCCCAGAGCCAAACCCTGTCCCCCGACTCCCCCCAAGCTGAGAAGCTGCAGCTGCAGCGGCAGCTGGACCAGGCCAGCTCGTCCAAGAAAAGCCTGGAGGACAGCGGCCGGCAGAGCCAGGCCGAGCTGGCCAAAGCCACCCGCGAGAGGGACAGGTGCCAGCAGGAGCTGCAGAGCACCAGGACCGAGGGCGACCTGAGCAGGATGGAGCTGGAGGTGCAGAAACACCGCTGCAGCTCCCTGCAGAGCGACGTGAGCGAGAAAATCCTGCGGGTTTCGGAGCTGGCCAAGCTCTACCAGTGCAAGGAGGCCGAGAAGGAGCTGGGGCAGATCCGGGAGCGCGTGGAGGGGCTGCTCCGGAGGCAGCAGGAGCGCGACTCGCACTTCATCTGGAGGAGCAGCTGCGAGCTGAGCGTGCAGCAGTGCCGCCACAACTGCTCCCGCGACACGCAGGAGCTGCTCCAGAGGATCCAGGGCCTGGAGAAGAGCCAGAAGGACGGGGAGGAGGAGAGGAAGAAGCTGCAGGCGGAGAAGGAGAAGGTGGGGAAGGAGCTGGAGGAGAAGAGGAAGGCGGCGGTGGCGATGGCAGAGTCACTGAGGCAGCAGCTCGGGGTCTGCATGGGAACCAAGGTGGGGACATGGGGACACCGGACATGGGGACACAGGGCACTGGGGATATGGGGCATGGGGACATTGGGGCACTGGGGACAGAGGACATGGGGGCATGGGGTGTGGGGCACTGGGACTCCCATGGGGACATGGGCACGGGCACCTCTGCACCGAGGTTTTCCTTCCTGACACCTGGATTTTGTTTATGTGGGAATTTCCTGCTGGGGGCAGTGCCACCCCTCAGCGGTGCCACCCCTGAGCAGTGCCCGCTGTCCCCCCAGATGTCCCACCTGGACCTGCCGGGCTCGCGGGTGCCGGGCAGTGCCGGCCGCTTGGGCTCCTTCCCTGGCACGGGCGCCTACATGGAGCTCCTGAAGAACCCGGCCACCCTGGGCACCATGGGTGAGTCCCTGGGGGGACTGGGGACACCCTGGCGGGTCACCGTGTCCCCTGGGTGCCCATCCCATCAATCCCATCCCATGGATCCCATCCCAAATCCCATGGATCCCATCCCAATCCCACGGATCCCACCCTGATCCCGTGGATCCCATCCCAATCCCATGGATCCCAATCCCATGGATCCCACCCTGATCCCGTGGATCCCACCCCGATCCCGGCAGGAATGCAGAACCCGGCGGAGCTCCAGCAGATGCTGCAGCTGATGGAGCAGTACACGGCCACCCTGAAGAACGCCAGGTGAGGGGACAGAGGTGACACCGGGCACCCTCCCTGGGCCACCCGGGGTTCCTGGAGGTGCCCTCGGCCTGATCTCATTTTCCCACAGCGGATAGCGCTGGAAAATCCCGTGGAAAACCAGGAGAGCCGCCCAGGAGGTGCTTCCCGCAGCACGGATGGCAACCCCCGCCCCAGGGCCACCCTCCCTTTGTCCCTTTGTCCCCGTGTCCCCAAGCCCGCCCCGCGTGTCCCCTCAGATGTATCCTCGCCTTTTGGCTGGAGCGGGACAACAGCCAGCCCCGAATCTGGGGACAACTCGCTGCTCGTGTGGGTGGAAATCCATGGAAAAATCGGGAATTTTGGGAGTGGGAATTCTGTACAGAGGGGTGGGACACGCCTGAGGATGAGGAACAGGGATGTCCTTGTCCACAAAGGATGAAGCACAGGGATGTCCTTGTCCCCTGGCCCCAAATTTGGGGACAACTCGCCGTTTCCGTGGATGGAAACCCATGGAAAAATTGGGATGGGGAGCGGGAATTCCATCCCAGCTCTGCACAGAGGGGTGGGAAATGCCCAAGGACACGGCACAGTCCTTGTCCCCAGAGGATGAGGGACCACGCTGTCCTTGTCCCCCAGCTCCCCCGGAGCGGGACAGGGATTTATTCCCAGGATTTATTCCTGGGATTTACGGCTGCGTTTCCTGTGGAAAATCCTTTTCCTGCCCCGCCGCCCCTGCCCGCACGCCAGGCGCCACCGAGGCCTCCCGGAGTGTCCCTTGTCCATTTCCCTGTCCCAAGTGTCCCCCAAGCCGTGTCCGTGCCGGGAGAAGGGCACTGCCACCTCGCCCCCACCTCCTGCCCAGCCCCAGGGTGGGACCGTGGTGACAAAGGTGACAAAAAGTCTCACAGTCCCCGAAGGTCCGGGGGGCCTCAGGCAGTGCCAGAGGATTTCCTGGAATTCCTCCATGGATAATCTCGGAGCACCAGGTGCTTCCCGAGCTCCCGGCTGGGTGGTGGCACAGGGGGGTCCCCAGGAGATGCCACCATTTTTGGGGTGGCAGAGCACCAGCAAGACCCCACGTGCCACACCTTGGGGGTGTGAGGGAATTGGGGGAATTCCCTGGATTGGGGAATGACCCTGCGGTGTCATTCCTTGGGGGAATTCCCTGGATTGGGGCGATCCCGGGGGTCCCAAACCCCTCAGACTGAATCCCTGGGGTCAGGGGGCAGAGGGGTGTGCCCCATGTCACACTGGGGATGGGGACACCCCAAAGTGGGGACACCGGGGGTAGCTTTTCCCTTCCAGCTCTTTGTTTGTCCCCCTGGCCAGGAATTGGGATTTTTCCAGGTTTTTTTTCCCACATTTGGGATTTGGGGCTCGGGACACGCTCCCAACACGGCCACCAGCGAGGGGACAACACAAAGCCACCAAAGGCACCACGGTTTAATGCCGGTGACACCACGCCCCACGGAGCGCCACCGTCACTTCCCGACACAAAAATCCCTAAAAATGATATCCAGGACGTCCTCGGCGCCCACGTGCCCGGTGATCCTGCCCAGCTCCCGCCGTGCCACCCGCAGCTGCTCGGCTGCCACCGCCAGGTCCCCGCTGTCCCCGACGTCCCCGAAGCGCTCCAGGGCCGCCGCGCACGCCCCGAGGTGGCGGCTGTGCCTGCTCTGCGTCAGGCTGGGCGAGCCCAGGAGGGGATCCCCGCAGCTGGAGAGGGAGCGGGAAACGGGGATTGGGAACGGGAACAGGATCGGGTATAGGAAAGGGATCGGAAATGGGAAAGGGGTCGGGAAAGGGATCGGGCATGGAAAGGGATTGGGCATTAAAAGACAATCACGCAGGGAAAGGGGGATTGGGCATGGAAAGGGGATCGGGAATGGGAAAGGGGATCAGGAATGGAAAAGGGATCGGGAACAGGAAAGGGGCATCAGGAATGGGAAAGGGATCAGCCATAGAAAAAGGGATCAGCCATGGAGAAGGGCGATCAGCCAGCCCCAAAAAACCAGGATGAGGGCTGGGATGCCCCGGGACTCACAGCCGTGCCAGCTGTTGTGCCAGCAGCTCCAGCAGCGCCTCCAGCCCCTCGCCCGTCTTGCAGGACAGCAGGGTGGCAGGGGGTCCCTGGGCACCGGTGGCACTCGGGGACCCCCCGCAGGACAGCAGGGTGGCAGGGGGTCCCTGGGCACCGGTGGCACTCGGGGACCCCCCGCAGGACAGCAGGGTGGCAGGGGGTCCCTGGGCACTCGGGGACCCCCTGCGCCCCCCCAGCAGGTCGGCCTTGTTGAGCACCAGCACGCAGGGGGTGCCCGGGGGCGGCTCCAGCGCCGCCAGCGCCGCCCCCAGAGCCACCGGCGTGGGTGACACCGAGGTGGCATCCAGCACTGCCAGCACCAGGTCAGCCTGGCACAACCTGGGGACACACAGGGCGATGTCACCTTCCGGGCTGAGCTGTGGGGACACCCCAAAACCCCCCAAACCCCCCAGAGCTCACCGGGCACGTGCCCGGGCCACGCCCTCGCGCTCCACGGGGTCGGTGGCCTGGCGCAGCCCTGCGGTGTCACTGAGCACCAGCGGGTACCCCCCGATGTCCAGGGCCACCTCCAGCACGTCCCGCGTGGTGCCTGCCGTGGGGGACACGATGGCGGCCGGGCGCCGGCCTGGGGACAGCGGGAAAGGTCCTGGGGGATTTGGGGAATGATCCCGACCCCGCCACAGCCAGTCCCCACCATGGGTGACACGGTGGCCTGGGAACATCAGGAATGGTCCCTGTGGGATGTGGGGAATGATCCCAACCCCTCCATGCCCGTGGGTGACTTGGGGACATCAGAAAGGGTTCCCTCTGGAAGTCTGGGAATCATCTCGTCCCTTCCACACCCATGGGTGACATGATGACCTGGGGACAGTGGCAATGGCTCCCTCTGGAGTTTTGGGAATTATCCCAACCCCTCCACGCCCGGTCCCCACCCCAGGTGATGCAATGGCTCCCTCTGGAGTTTTGGGAATTATCCCAACCCCTCCACGCCCGGTCCCCACCCCAGGTGATGCAATGGCCTGGGGACAGTGGCAGTGGCTCCCTCCGGAGGCCCGGCGCGCTCCCCACTCACAGAGCAGGTTGAGCAGGCTGCTCTTGCCCACGTTGGGGGGCCCGGCGATGACGGCTCGGACGCCCCCCCGCAGCAGCTCCCCCCGGCGCCCGTCCCGCAGGTGGCCCCGGAGCTCCTGCAGCAGCGCCCGCACGGTGACACCCACTGCGGGGACACGGCGGGGTCAGCCCGGCCTGGCTGGGGACAGCAGGGACACAGGGGGGTCAGTTGGCCTGGCTGGGGACAGCAGGGACATGGCAGGGTCAGCCTGGCCTGGCTGGGGACAGCAGGGACATGGCAGGGTCAGCCCGGCCTGGCTGGGGACTGTGGGACTCAAGCCCCAGACTGGGGAAAAACACCAGGACAGACCCCGCGTCCTGATCCCTAAATCTGGGATGAAAACACCAGGAGAGGCTCCACGTCCTGATCCCCAAATTTGGGATAAAAACACTGGAACAGACCCCGGGTCCTGATCCCTAAATCCGGGACAAAAACAGGGACAGCAGGGGCTCCCCTTGGGCCAGTGTGCCACTATGGGGACACAGCGGTGGCAGCGCTGGGGACAGCAGGGGCTCACCTTGGGTCAGAACCTCTTCCTCCACGTTGTCATCCTCGCTGAAGTCGATGTAGGCCTCCAGGTGGGCGAGCGCCTGCCATTGGGGTGGGAGTCATCCCCGAGCTGCTGCCCACCCGGGGGGGCTTGGTGGCCACCTGGGAAGGCTGGGTAGCCCCGGGAGGGCTCGGCGGCCGCGCAGGTGAGCGCACCTGGGTGAGGGCGTGGCTCCAGCGCTGGTAGAGCCGGCCCAGGTCGCCCTCGAGCTGCCGGAGCGCCTGGCGCCGCTGCGCCTCCGTCTCGGCCCCGATCAGGTCCCGCAGCCCCTCGGCCGCCGTCAGGTCCAGCTTGCCGTGGGCAAACGCCCGGCGCGTGAACTCGCCCGGCTCGGCCGGACGCAGCCCCGGCAGGCGGCCTGGGGACAGGGGACAGGGGACACGGGCGTGAGGGGGGCCGGGATAATGGGGGGGAGCAGGAAGAACCCCCGGGACCCCAAAGGGAAGGGGGAACGGAGAAGGGGATTCCCCAGGATCCCAAAGGGAAGGGGGGAAAGGGAAGGACACAAAATAAAGGGGGAAGAAGGACGGGGGAGGATCACTCGGCATGCCAGGGGGGAGAGGGAAAGGATCAGGATGGCTGGAATAGGGGCAGGATGGGATGGAATAGGGGCAGGATGGCTGGAATAGGGGCAGGATGGGCTGGAATAGGGGCAGGATGGGATGGAACAGGCTCAGGAGGGGGTTGGGGCTCACCCAGGGCCTGCAGCACCCCGCTGACCACGGCGGGCCCCCCGTGCACGTGCAGCTCGGCGCAGTCCTCCCCGGTGAAGCTGTGGGGCCCTGCGGGCACACCGGGCTGGGTGGTACCCCCGGCTGCCAACCCTGTGTCCCCAACCCCGTGTCCCCAGCCCCAACCTCATGTCCCCAACTCCATATCTATGTCCCCAAACCCCAATTCATGCCCCCTAAACCCCAACTCCATGTCCCCAAACCCCATCCCCGTGTCCCCAACCCGTGTCCCCAGCCCGTATCCTCCCCCTAATTTATGACCCCAGCCCCGTGTCCTCATCCCCGTGTTGCCATCCCTGTGTCCCCAGACCCCAATCCGTGTCCCCACCTGGGAACCACACCACGAGCCCCCTGTCCAGGCTCTCGGCCGTGCGGGGGTCGCGGATGCGCCGCAGGGCCATGACGCGCGGGGGCGGCGCGGGGGTCCCGGTGAGGCTGCGCAGGGCCCCCCCGCAGCCCGGCCCGCTGGCCCGGATCACGGCCACGCCGCAGCGGCCCGGCGCCGAGGACAGCGCGAAGATGGTGGCAGCCGTGCCCCTGCTGGTGGCAGCCGTGCCCGCGGTGTCACCCGTGCCCGCGGTGTCACCCGTGCCCCTCGAGGGGGGCACCGCCCAGCTCAGCGCCCGCGCACACCTGGGGATGGCGGATGGGGGGCGTCATGGGGACCCCCGTGGGCAGCCAGGGTGTGCTGGCTCCCCATAGACCCCCTCCCAGGTGAGACCCCTCCCCAGGTGAGACCCTTCCCCAAGTGGGACCCCTCCCCACGGATCCCTTCCCCTGTGAGACCCCCTCTCCAGGTGGGACCCCTCCCCATGTGGGACCCTTCCACAGGTGAGACCCCTCCCCAAGTCCTCCCCCTCCCCAGGTACCCCCAAACCCCGACTCACCCACTCCCGTACCCCCCATCCCTGTGTTCCCCTCCATGCCCTGTGTCCCCCGTGTTCCCCCCGTCCCCCTGTGTCCCCCGTGTCCCCCCCGTCCCCTCACCTGCCCCTCGCCGCCCTCACGGCCCCGCTCAGCGCCATCGCTGCCCTCCCCGCGCCCACCTGGCCCCGCCCACCGCCGCACGCTATTGGCCAAACCAAGGAGGAGGCGCGGCCATTACCAAAATCCCGCTTCTGATTGGTTAATAACAGCGCAGCCGCTGCAGCAGCCTCAGCACCCCCGCCCATAAACGCTCGCTATTGGTCAATACACACAGAGAGGCGGGGCTAACGTGGAAACTCGAGTTTTTATTGGTTAATGCGCAAAGATGGTGGCGCCCTGATGAAGCCACGCGAACACGGCGGTTCCGCCCGGCCCGCCGGGAGAAACATTGTTTAAATTCTTATAAAATTTATATCTGTTTCTATTGAAATAAAATCTAAAAATTTATAAAAGCTTATTAAGGCATGAAAGGGTTCAAATCCAGCGCTGGGGTGCTTGGCTGTTTGTTTGATATTCCTATTTTTATATTTTTATATTTTCAATTAATTAATTTTTATTCCTAGTTATTGCTATGAATATGCAGGTACCCCCTGTAATGGAGCAGTCTGTAGAAGACATGGCTTAAGTTAAATAAATACAAATATAAATGTAAATATACTAGATATATATTTGATTATATAAATATATATTTAATAAGTATTTATATGTATACAAATAATGTATATTTAATACAGTATAGTAGTAGTTTTATATTAAACATATACTATTTATATATCAATACAAAACATATAAAATATATTTTTATTTATTTAACTTTAACTTAAAGCTCCATTACAGGGCTTCATGCACAATTATAAGAGTTTAAATTAAAATATTTCTTTGCCTTTAGACATTTTTTTGCTTGCTTTTAACCTTTGACTTGTCTTCTCGCCATCTTGTAGATTAAACCGATGTATTTGACTTCTTCCTGGGGTTAAATAATGATGATAATAATAATAATAGTAATAGTAATAATAATAATAGTAATAGTAATAATAATAATGGTAATAATAATAATTTATACTATGTTATAATATATAGTTATAAATAAAATTAATATTATAAAATAATATTAATCAATAATTTTCCTTTGTTTCTTCTTCTTCCTATTTTATATTACTTTTTTTATTAATAGCGATAATAATATTAATGATATTAATAATATTCCTATCCTGATTCCCAAAATCTGGGCTCTGCTTCCAGCGGGGTTACAGACTGGGATGGACTGGGCTGGACTGGGATAATCTGGGACAGACTGGGATGGTTGGGACGGACTGGGACAGCCCGGCACGGCCCCGGTGCCGCCGTGCCCCCCCGTGCCCCCCAGTCCCGGGCCCGGCAGCCCGGGGACAGCTCGGGGACAGCCCGGGGACAGCCCGGGGACAGCTCGGGGACAGCTCGCGGTGGCACCGGGCGGCCGGGCTGGCGCCGCGCCCCGGGGCACCGGGCACAGCCGTGCCCCCCCCAGTCCCCGCGTCCCGGGGGCTCCGGGCGGCCGGGCCGGGCGGGACCCCGGCCCTGGGGGGCTCTGGGGGGCTTTGGGGACTTTGGGGAGACCCCCCGGGCTGGGGATGCCGCTCTGGGGGAGGGGTGGGGGTCACCCCAAATGTCACCGGGCAGCGCTCGGCCCGCTCGGGTTACCAGGCGGGGGGGCACTGGGGGGGCACCGGGGGCACGGGGGGGGTGGCACTTGGGGACAACCAGGGGGGCACTGGGGGGGTGGTGGCACTTGGGGACAGCCGGGGGGGCACTGGGGGGGCACGGGGCGGTGGCGTTCGGGGCCGGGCCGAGCGCGGCGGGGGCGGCGACGCGGGGAGGGGGCGGCGGCACCCCGGGGCACCCCGGGGACAGCGCGGGGGTCGCGCCGGTGCCACCGCCGGGCGGAGCCGCCCCCCGCGCTCCCCCCGGGACCCCCCCGCGGGGCGCGGCCGGACACGCGTGGCCGGGAGCGGCGGCCAACCGGAGCGGCCGGGGCAGCGGCGGCTCCGCTGCGCTCCGCGCCGCGCTCCGCTCCGCCGCCTTTGTCCGCCCCTCCTCGCGGCGGCGGCACCGGCGGCCCCGGCGGCCCCGGCGGCCCCATGCACCGGCCCCGCCGCCGCCGCCGAGCCCCGCACCATGCCCGAAGCGGCGGCGGCCGCGGCGCAGGACGGAGAGCGGCCCCGGCGGGCCCCGGCCGCGGAGGAACGAGCGGAACCGGCGGCCCCCGCCGGAGTGCTGGGTACGGGGAACCGGGGGCTGCGGCAGAGGCGGGGGGGGGCACCGGGAGGGCACCGGGAGGGCCGGGATGCGGCTCGCTGCGGATGCGGGCCGGGATGCGGCTCGCCGGGACCGCCGGGGGGGGTCGGGCTGCCGGGGGAGCTCCGAGCATCCCCCCGGTACCGGGACGGCTCCGAGCCCCCGCCCGCCTCATGGGGGGGGGCTGTGGCTCTCGGGGGGTTTAGTGTCACCCTCCCCCCGCCCCGGACAGCCCCGAGACCCCCGGGATGGCGCTGGCAGCCGGCTCCGTGTGTTCCCCCCCCCAACCGGTGACATCCCCGGTGTCACCCCCATCCTGGGAAGGGGTTTTGCCCCCCTTCCCCCCTTGCCAGGCCCGTGCCCCCCCCAGCACGGCAGGGGGGTGGCGCAGCTCGCAGCCTTTGTGTCGCTGTCCCCACGCTGCCGTTGGGGTCCCCTCCCCCGCGTGGCGCTGGGCCAGGTGACATCCCCTGATCGGGGTCCCCGGGGCGCGGGGCGCGGGGGGGTGGCAAGGCCTGGTGGCAGCTGTGGCACCGAGCGGGGCTCCTGCCGGCGGCTGGGTGACCCACTTCGTGCCCCCCGGGACACCGTTCGGTGCCCGCCGCGCCGCAGCTCCGGTGACCTTAGCCCGGGAGCCAAGGTGAGCCGCACGGCCGGCGACAAACGGGGACAAGCGGGGGGACCCGGGGGTGGTACACGGCGCGCCAGCCCCGCCGAGACCTCGGGGCCCCTTCGGTGGTGGCACCGCGTGTCGGGAGGGGCCGCGGGGACAGCGGGGGGAGGGTGGCGGTCACCCCCCAAGCCCGGCCAGCCTGGGGGTGCTGGGGACCCCCTTTTCCATGAGCTTGGGCACGGAAAGCGCCCCCCCCCCCGGCCCTGGGTCTGTGCCCCGGGGTGGGCATTGCCCCACGCGGGTGGCAGTGTCGCGGCTGGCACCGCTGCGGGCAGGACATAAATAATGCAGGGTGGGTGAGCTCAGCCCGCCGGCGTCACCCGGCTGCCCTGCCAGGGTGGCACTGCCGCTGCCACCAACCAGCGCCCCGTGCCCACCGGGCACTCCGGTAGCCCCACAGCCTGATATGCCAATGGCCTGGCACCTTGAGAGTCTGGCACCCTGGCACCCCAATACCCCAACACCCAGCTACCCCTGCACCCCACCACCATGGTACCCCTACACTCCAGTACCCCAAAACCCGGCTGCACCTGTACCCCAGCACCCTGGTACCCCAATAGCTCAGCCCCCCAGCACCCCTGCATCCTGATACCCCAACAGCCAGGCACTCGGGCCCCCCAGTACCCCAATACCCTGACACCCTGGCATCCCATCCCTGTCACCCCAAGAGCCCTGGTACCCCTGCACCCAGAAACATCAACAGCCAGACACGCCACCAGCCGGGCACCCCACCAGCCTGGCACACCCTGGCACCCCAACACCTCAGCACCCTGGCACCCAATACCTTGATACCCCGGCATCCCAACACCCCAAAATCCCAGCACCCTGATACCCCAGCAGCCCGATACCCCAACATCCCACAGCTGGAAACCCCAGCATCCCAACCCCCTTGTACCCCAATGCCCTGGCACCCCAGCACCCGAGTACCCCTAAACCTCAACCCCCCAGCACCCTGGCACCCCCTTACCCCACACCTTGGCACCCCCTCACCCCCGGACCCTGGCGCCCCCTCACCCCCAGACCTTGGCACCCCATTGCCCCCAAACCCTGGCACCCCCTCACCCCCGGACCCTGGCGCCCCCTCACCCCGCGCCCCAGGGCAGGACGCGGCCGTGCCCAGCCTGCCGGAGCGGTGCCACAGCGGGGGTGGCAGCCTGGCGCTGTCCCCAAGTGCCACCCGCGGCTCGGGCACAGCGCAGCCTTTCAGAGCCCATCGGAGTTTGGGGGGTCCCGGCAGAGGCTCCTGGGAGGTTCCCGGGAGCTGCCCGGATTTGGGGGGTCCCAGCAGAGGTTCTCGGGTTTTGGGGGTCCCAGCGGAGATGCCCAGGAGGTACCCGGGTTTTGGGGTCACAGCAGAGGTTCCCGGGTTTCGGGGGTCCCAGCAGAGGCCCCCGGGAGGTGCCCGGGTTTTGGGGTGCCTTCAGCTGCTCTGGCATTTCCTGTTTTCCCGGGCGGTTTCCGGCACCCCGAGCCCTTCCCAGCCCTGGGGCACCGCCACATCCCGGCCGAGGAGGGGAAACTGAGGCACGAGGGGACAGTGAGGCAGGGAAGGGACAAACGGGGTCTCCACGCCACCGGGAACCCCCATCCCTCCCTCCCTGCCAGCCCCGGGTGGGTTTTTTGGGATCCCCCCGTCCCCACCCTCCCCGGGAGGCGCTTTGGGGACACCGGGCACGGGGACAACGCGACCCAGCGGCGCGGCCACCCCGAGGCGGGGCAGCGGCCGCGTCCCGCGGTGCCACCGCGCAGCGGGGGTGCTTTGGGGACTGTCCCCATCGCGGACTGTCCCCACCGCGGCGGCGCGGGGCCCGCCGGGTTTCCATGGAGACCGGCTGCTTCTCCCCATCCCCGTTTTTCCTGCGCTTCTCCGCGCCCGGGCTCCGGGAGGAGGTGAGAGGCTCTGGGGACGCTGCGAGGGGACACCCCGCGACATTCGGCACGGCCGGGGGTGGCAGGACGCGCTGGCGGCTCCTCCCCGCAGCTGTCGGGGCCGATTTTGGGAGCTGCCGCAGGAGAAATCCGATGCCAGGGCGGCGGCACCGCCGTGCCCCGGGCCACGGCCGGGTTGGGGACAGGCGGGGACAGTCCCGCGGCCAGCGCGGGGCTCCGGGGCCGTTCGGGATCCGCTGCCCGGGGGCGTTGATCCCTGCCCGGCCTCCCCCCCTCAGATAAACTCTTCGGGAAGCGGCTGCTCCAGGCCGGGCGCTACATCATGTCCCACAAGGCCTGGATGAAAACCGTGCCCACGGAGAACTGCGACGTGCTGATGACATTCCCGGGTAGGGATGGGCTGGGAAACCGGGAAAACCGGGATTGGGGTGGGACCGGGAAAACCGGGATCAGGGTGGGATGTGGCCAGGAAAATCCGGGATAGCCGGGGCAGGAGGGGGTGGGGATGGTGGGGAGAGCCCGGGAGGTGGCAGTGGGAGTGGGGGATGTGGGATGAGGGGTCAGGGATGGGGGATTGGGGTGGGATGGGGACGTGGGAGGGGACAGGGAATGTATGGATGGATGGGGACCGGGACAGGGACACATAGTGGGATGGGGACCGGGATGAGGGACATGGGGATGGGTGAGGAGCGGGATGAGGGACACATGGCAGGATCAGGACTGGGATGAGGGACACAGGGATGAACAGGGACAGGGATGAGGGACACGGGGAGGGCTGGGAACTGGGGTAGGGACACCTAGAGGGATGAGGACTGGGATGAGGGGCATGAGGATGGGTGAGGACTGGGACAGGGACGCGTGGCAGGGTCAGGACTGGGATGAAGGACATGTGGCAGGATGGGGACAGGGATAGGGACACTGGGATGGCTGGAGACAGGGATGAGGGACACAGGGATGGCTGGGCACCAGGACGGTGACACACAGCAGGATGGGGACTGGGATGAGGGCACGTGGCAGGATGGGGACCGGGATGAGTGCCATGTGGAGGGCTGCGCACCGGGCCGGTGACACAGCAGGACACGCGCCGCTGTCCCCGCAGACAGCACGGATGACCACACGCTGCTGTGGCTGCTGAACCACATCCGCCTGGGCATCCCCGAGCTCATCGTGCAGGTGCGGCACCACCGGCACACGCGCGTCTACGCCTTCTTCGTCACCGCCACCTACGAGAGGTACGTGCCCGTCCCCGCCGTGTCCCCAGCCTGTCCCAGCGCTGTCCCCACCATGTCCCCAACACTGCCCCCAGTGCTGTCTCTGGTGTGTCCCCAACACTGTCCCCAGCGTGTCCCCAACACTGTCCCCAACGCTGTTCCCATGCTGTCCCCAACGCTGTCCCCACGCTGTCCCCAACGTGTCCCTGTGTGTCCCCGGCGCGGGCGCAGTTTGCTGCGCGGGGCGGACGAGATGGGGCTGCGGAAGGCGGTGAAGGCGGAGTTCGGGGGCGGCATGCGCGGCTTCTGCTGCGAGGAGGAGTTCATCTACGAGAACATCGACAACGAGCTCGGCTTCTTCAGCTCCCAGGTGGGCACGGGGTGGGGAGTGTGGGGTACGGGGTGTGGGATATGGGGAGCTGGGGAGGCTGGATGGGGATCCAGCCACCTCCGGTGCTGGGGACAGGGACGGGGACCGGGAGGGGACAGGGACAGGCCAGGGAGAGGACAAGGACAGAGCCAGGGAGGGGACAAGGACAAGGAAAGGGCCAGGGAGGGGACAGGGACAGGCCAGGAAGGGGACAAGGACAAGGACAGGGCCAGGGAGGGGACAATGGTGGCGTGTCCCCCGCAGGAGCGGCAGAGCATCATCCGCTACTGGCTGGAGAACCTGCGGGCCAAGCAGGGCGAGTCCCTGCACAACATCCACTTCCTCGAGGGCCAGCCCATCAGTGAGTGGCACCCGGTGACACTGCTGACACTGCCACGGCGCCCGGTGGCACTGCCACGGCACCCGGTGGCATCTGGTGGCACTGCCCCTGTGGCATGGAGCTGCCACGTGCCACCGTCCCCCATTGTCCCTGTGCCAGTCCCACCACCCCAGGGCTGTGCCGGGCGGCAGTGCGGACGCTGGGCCATGTCCCCATTGTCCCTGATCCCGTGTCCCCACTGTCCCTGACCCCGTGTCCCCATTGTCCGCATCCCTGGAGCCCTGTGCTGGGCAGGATCCTGGTGGGCACAGAGCTGTCCCCACTGTCCCCACTGTCCCCGGCCCTACTCTTGCCACCCCAGGGCCATGCTGGGTGGCAGCGGAGACCCCGGGCCCTGTCCCCATTGTCCCTGACTCTGTCCCCATTGTCCCCATCTCTGGGGCCGTGTGCTGGGTGGGGTTTGTAGGACCACGGTGGGCACAGAGCTGTCCCCACTGTCCCCGCTGTCCCCATTGTCCCCGCCTCTACTCCCACCACCCCAGGGCCACGCGGGTGGCAGCGGGGACCCCGGGCGGCGTCCCCGCGTCGCTGACCCCGTGTCCCGGTGGCAGTCCCGGAGCTGGCGGCCCGGGGGGTGATCCAGCAGCTGTTCCCGCTGCACGAGCAGAGGATCCTCAAGCGCCTGATGAAGTCCTGGGTGCAGGCGGTGTGCGAGGCGCAGCCCCTCGGTGAGATCGGGGGCCTGGGGGTCCCACGGGGCTTGGGGTGACCCCAGAAGGGTTTTAGGGGTCCCATTTAACCCATTTAGGGTAATCCCAATGGGGCTTTTGGGCTCCCAGCCCCTGGGTGAGCTCTGGGGTGCCCCAAGGGGGATTTCGGGGTCCTGACCCCACTGATGTCCCCTGTGCCCCGCCCAGATGACATCTGTGACTATTTTGGGGTGAAGATCGCCCTGTACTTCGCCTGGCTGGGCTTCTACACCTCGGCCATGGTGTACCCGGCCGTGTTCGGCTCCATCCTCTACACCTTCACCGACAGCGACCAGGTGAGCCTGGGGCACTCTGGGGCCACCCTGGGGTCACCCTGGGGCCACCCTGGGGTCACTCTGGGGGGCTTCCCAACCTTCCTGGGGGGTTTTCATCCCTTCTTGGGGTTCCCATCCTTCTGTGAGAGTTTCCAGACTCTTTTAAGGGTTTTCATCCCCTCTTGGGGTTTCCATCACTCCTTGTGGTTTTTCTTCCCTTTGTGGGATTTGCCATCCCTCCTTGGGGTTTCCCTCCCTCCTTGTGGGGTTTCCCCCTCCCCTGATGGATTCCCTCATCTTCCTCCCCCTTTTCCCTCAACCCCCCACCCCAGCCGTTTCCTCGGGGCTGGGGGAACTCCCAACCCCCCAGGGCAGGATTTGGGGGCTGCGGGGGTGGGGAGGGGACCAACCCCGGTGCAGTTGGTGCCGTCTGTCCCCCAGACCAGCCAGGACATCTCCTGCGTGGTCTTTGCCATCTTCAACGTCATCTGGGCCACGCTGTTCCTGGAGGAGTGGAAGCGCCGCGGCGCCGAGTTCGCCTACAAGTGGGGGACGCTGGACACGCCCGCCGAGTCCCTGGAGGAGCCCCGGCCCCAGTTCCGGGTCAGACACCGGCACGGGGTCCCTTCCCCCTGGGGGTCCCATTCCTTGGGGGTCCCGTCCCTTCTGGGGGGTCCCATTCCTTTTGGGGGATCCCATTCCTTTTGGGGGTCCCATTCCATGGGGGATTCTGTCCTTTTTGGGGGATCCTATTCCCTGAGAGAAGGGTCCCATTCCTTTTGGGGATCCCATTCCTTTTGGGGGTCCCATTCCATGGGGGATTCTGTCCTTTTTGGGGGATCCTATTCCCTGAGAGAAGGGTCCCATTCCTTTTGGGGATCCCATTCCTTCAGGGAGGTTTCATTTCTTGGGGATCCCATCCCTTCTGGGGGATCCCATTCCTTTTGAGGGATCCCATCCATTTTGGGGGATCCCATTCCTTGGGAAGGCCCCCAGATCCCATCCTGAGGGGGTTCAGCCACCAGTCCAGGGATCCTGGGCGGGCTCCCCGGATCTGCGGGGTCCCCGGAGCCGTGTGTGCCACGGGCCGTGCCCACAGGGCACCAAGCGGATCAGCCCGGTGACCAGCGCCGAGGAGTTCTATTACCCGCCCTGGAAGCGCCTCCTGTTCCAGAGCCTCGTCAGCGTCCCCGTGTGCCTGGCCTGCCTCGCCCTCGTCTTCCTCCTCATGCTCGGCTGCTTCCAGCTCCAGGTGTGGCTCTGCCCTGGGGACAGGGACAGTGGCACTGCCCTGGGGACAGTGACAGTGGCACTGCTCTGGGGACAGGGACAGTGGCATTGCTCCTGCTGCTGTTGCTGCTGCTGGGGATCCTGATCCTGCTCCTGACCCTGACTGGTTCCCTGTCCCCATCCTTGTCCCCATCCCTGTCCCCATCTCTGTCCCATCCGTGTCCCCTCTCCTGTCCCACCCCTGTCCGCACAGGAGCTGGTGCTCAGCATCCAGGAGCTGCCGCGCGTCCTTCGCTTCCTGCCCAAGATCATCCTGGCCATCATTGTCACTGCCTGTGACGAGCTCTACAAGAAAGTGGCCTTGTGGCTCAATGACATGGGTGCGCTGGGGACCCTGCGGTGGCCCTGGGGTGGCCCTGGGATGCCCGGGCCCCCCTGACTCCCCCTGTGCCCTGCAGAGAATTATCGGCTGCAGAGCGCCTACGAGAAACACCTCATCATCAAAATGGTCCTGGTGAGGGGACACGGGGACATTGGGGGGACATGGGGACATGGGGGACATGGGGGACATGGGGATACTGGGGCGACATGGGGACATGGGGGACACGAAGACACAGGGGGACACTGTGGGGACCGGGAACACAGGGGACAAGAGAGGACATGGGGAAACATGGGGACATGGGGGACATGGGGACACGGGGATACTGGGGGGACATGGGGACATGGAGGGACATGGGGACATGGGGACACGGGGATACTGGGGGGACATGGGGACAGGACATGAGGACATGGGGGGACACTGGGGGACATGGGGATACGGGGATATGGGGGCACATGGGGGGACACGGCGACATGGGGAACATAGGGGGACACAGGGGGACATGGGGGGACTGGAGAGGGCCAGGATCAGGCACACGGGGGACTGGGAGGGACTGGAGGGGTCCCAGTGGCTCTTGCTGAGGGACAGAGGGGACAGAGGGGACCTGGGGGTCCTGGCAGCTGCAGAGGTGACAGATGGGACTGGAGATGTCACAGAGGGACACAGGGGACACGGAGGGAAGCGGAAGGTCTCAGCCAGCGCTGAGGGGACACCGAGGTGACCGAGGTGCCACCCCCGTGTCACCACCAGTTCCAGTTCGTCAATTCCTACCTGAGCCTTTTCTACATTGGGTTCTACCTCAAGGACATGGAGCGCCTCAAGGAGGTGAGGGGACCCTGCCGAGGGGGCCGATGTCCCCAAAGTGTCCCCAACACCCCTCCACCCCCCCTCCACCACCACCACATCCCTCTGGGTGTCCCCACGTGTGTCCCCGCCCAGTGTGGCTCACGGCGTGTCTCTGTGTCCCTGTGTGGTCGTGGTGTCGCCGTGTCGTCCCTTTGGTGTCCCTTGTGTCCCTTCCGCAGCTCCTGCTCATCCTGTCCCTGTCGCAGAGCCTCGCGCGGCAGCTCCGGGAGGCTCTGCTCCCCTCCATCCTCCTCCACCTCCACCTGTCCCTCATCTTCCTCAGGCGCCTCCTGCGCTTTTGCTGGACCCTGGCACTATCCAAAGTAGGAGCGTGGGGACACCCAGGGGACACCCAGGGGACACAGGTGTCCCCAACGCCCCCAGGGTGGCGGTGGCGCTGCTGCGGCCCCGCCCCATCGGGGTGTCAGCGATGGGCGGGGGGTCACAGCAGAGGGGACACTGGGGGGGTGACAGGGAGGGGCGGGGACACCACGGGGACAGCAGAGAGGAGCAGGGACAGCACGGGGACACCACAAGGGGGGCGGGGACACCACAAGAAGAGTGGGGACACTGGGGACATCAGAGAGCAGCACGGACACCACAGGAGAAGAAGGGACACTGTGGGGACATCAGAGAGGAGCAGGGACACCGTGGGGACATCAGAGAGGAGCAGGGACACCACAAGAAGAGCAGGAAACCACGAAAAGAGCAGGGACACTGTGGGGACCCCAGGAGCAGGGACACTGTGGGGACAGCAGGGGCAGGACCCCACAGGAGAAGCAGGGCCACCACAGCAGGAGCAGGAACCCCGCGGGGCCAGGCCATGGGGACACTCCCCGGCGATAGGGACGGGGGTGACACCGCGGCCCCCGTGTCCCCGCAGATGCTGGCCACGCTGCTGATCACGCGGCAGTTCCTGCAGAACGTGCGGGAGGTGTCGCAGCCGCACCTGTACCGGCGCCTCCGCCGCGGGGACCTCTCGGTGCGCAGCCTGCGGCAGCTCGGCCGCGCCCTGCTCCGCCTGCTCGCCCCGCGGCCACCCCCGCACGCCCCTCCGGAGGGGCCCCGCGGCGAGAAGAAGTGTCTGAACGGGGGCTGCGGGGTGCCCGAGGAGGAGGAGGAGGAGGAGGAGGAAGAGCGGCGCGGCTCGGACTCGGACTCGGAGGGCGCGCTGGACTGCGGGCTGAAGCTGAAGAAGGTGAGCTTCATCGAGCGCGGCGAGCGGCGCGCCGAGCCCGCGGGCCCCGAGGACGAGCCCTTCCTGGAGGAGGGCAGCCCCACCATGGTGGAGAAGGGCATGGACCCCGCGGCTGTGTTCGAGCTCTGCGAGGAGGAGGAGGAGGCCGAAGCGCAGCCCGGCAGCCCCGGCAGGGCGGCGGAGCCGGCGGTGCTGGCGAGGAGGAGGAGGAGGGAGGAGGAGGAGGGCGATGAGGAAGGGAGGAAGCGCAACCGCGCCTCGTGGATTGACCCGCCCGAGGAGGATTACTCCACGCAGCTGACCCAGGCTGAGGTGGAGAGCTGCATGAAGAAGTACGAGGTGGGTGGCTTCTGTCCCCTTTGTCCCCTTGTCCCTGGACATGCTGGATTCCCCAAGTCTTCCCGGGGCTCGCTGAGGTGTCCCTGTGGCCATCAAGGTCCCCAAGGTGTCCCCAGGGTGTGTGGCATTCCCAAGGTGTCCCTGTGGCCATCAGGCTCCCCCAGGTGTCCCATGGCTTCCCTGAGGTGTCCCCGTGTCCGGTGGCCTCCCAAAGTGTCCCTTCCCGAGCTGTCCCATCAGGAGCCACCGTGGAACTCCCAGTGACCCGGGCAGTGCCACCGCTGTCCCCTCAGGACACTTTCCAGGACTACCAGGAGATGTTCATCCAGTTTGGCTACGTGGTGCTCTTCTCCTCGGCCTTCCCGCTGGCGGCCGCGTGCGCGCTGCTCAACAACGTCATCGAGATCCGCAGCGACGCCTTCAAGCTCTGCACCGGCCTGCAGAGACCCTTCGGGCAGCGCGTGGCCAGCATCGGCCACTGGCAGGTGCCACGCGGGGACAGCGGGGACAATGGGGACAGCAGGGACAGCCGGACAGCGGGACAGAGGGGACACGGGGACAGCAGGGCAGTGGGGACAGCAGGGACAATGGGGACACCGGGCACCTGGGACACCAGGGACACTAGGGACAGCAGGGACACTGGGGACAGCAGGGACAGTGGGGACATGGGGACAGCAGGGACACTGGGGACATGGGGAGATCAGGGCTCTGTGTCCCGGTTTGGAGGCGCAGCAATGACGTTTTCAGAGCAGCTGCTCTCAGGTTCCTCCGTGTCTGACCTGAAAACCAATCAGGAATTTCATATTTTTTTTATTTCATTATGAATTAAAAAATATAGGTATATAGTTATGAAATAAAATGATATAATATTATTATTAAATATAATTATTTATTATTTAATGTACTATTCATTATTACTAACCATTATAAAATATAATTACTAAAATATTAAATATTGTTAATATATATTAGTAACTATTAATATTCATTATTAATTAATAACAACTATTATTAATAACTATTATTAAAAGCTATTATTAGGTGATAACTATTATCACTAATAACTATTATTACTAACTCTAATTAAACAATAACTATTATCATCAATAACTATTATTAGCTATTACTATTAATAATTATTATTATCAGCTATTATATAATAGTGATTAAACGTTATTAATAACTCTTATTAAATATTATTAACAACTAAGATAAAAATTAGTTATAACTATTATGGAATAATAATAATAATTATTATTATTATTTTATTATTATTATATGCAATTATTACAATTTTATTTTAATTCTTACCACTCTTTCCTTTAATTACCACTAAACCATTTCTCTTCTTGCCCTTTTAAACCTTTAAACCTCCTTCCCCTTCCTCCCAACCCAAAAATCCACCCACACACCCCAATAACCACCCTGCCCATTAACCACCACACTAATTAACTAATTAATAAAAACCCCTCGAATTGACGCCCCGACCGTGTCGTGCAGAAGGTGATGGAGGCCATGGGCGTCCTGGCCATCGTGGTCAACTGCTACCTGATCGCGCAGTGCGGGCAGCTGCAGCGCCTCTTCCCGGGGCTCAGCCCCGAGGCCGCCATCGTCTGCGTCGTGGTGCTCGAGGTACCGGGGCAGCGGGACTGGGGTCACACAGGGTCACCCCGCTGGGGTTTGGGGTCCCCTGGGTTCACCCCGCTGGGGTTTGGGGTCCCCTGGGTTCACCCCGCTGGGGTTTGGGGTCACCCAGGTTGGGTCATGGATGGGGGGAGGTGATGGCTGCGGGTGGGGATGGCGGGGGGAGTTCTGGGCTGGATGGGCCACAAACCCCCGGGTACTCAAATCCCGGGTACTCAAATCCATGAGTACTCAAACCCCCGGGTATTTACACACCTGGGTACTCACAGTCTTGGGTACTGGAACCCCTGGGTACTGGAACCCCTGGGTGCTCACAGCCCTGGAAAATTAATTAATTAATTCCCTGGAAACTGGGCCAGATTTTGGGGTGGAAGGAGCAGATTTTGGGGTGGAAAGGATGGATTTTGGGATGGAAGGACAGGATTTCAGGTATGCCAGGAATGCTGAGGTGTGTCCCTGTGTCCCCATGTCCCGTGTCCGGTGTCCCCAGCATTTTGCGCTGCTCCTCAAGTATGTCATCCAGGTGGCCATTCCCGACATTCCCGCCTGGGTGGCCGAGGAGATGGCCAAGCTGGAGTACCAGCGTCGCGAGGCCTTCAAGGTGGGTCCTGCTGGGGTGGCGTCCCCAAGGTGTCCCCAAGGGTCCCCAGAGTGTCCCCAGCATCACTGGGCTCCCAGAGGTGTCCCCATGGCCAGTGGCCCTCCTGGGGTGTCCCCATGCCCGGTTCCCCCTCGATGTGCCCCAGGGGTGTCCCTGTGGCCACTGTCCCCTGGATGTGTCCCCTGGCTGTGCCCCATGCGCAGTGTGGCCCCTGTCTATGTCCCCTCAATGTCCCCTGGCCATGCCCCACACCCGGTGTCCCCTCTTTGTCCCCTGTCTCTGTCCCCTTGACGTCCCCTGGCTGTGTCCCCTTGCTGTCCCAGTGTCCCCTCTCTGTCCCGGTGTCCCCTCGCTGTCCCGGTGTCCCCTCGATGTCCCCGCGGCCGTGTCCCCCGGCCGTGCCCCGTGCCCGGTGTCCCCTCGATGTCCCCGTGGCTGTCCCCAGAAGCACGAGCGGCAGGCCCAGCACCACTTCCAGCAGCAGCAGCGCCGCAAGCGCGAGGAGGAGGAGCGGCAGCGCCACGCCGAGCTCCAGGCGCGCCGCGACCGCGACCCCGCCCGCGACGAGGCCACCAAGGCCGAGGCCACCGGGCAGGACCCGGCGCACGACAAGGGCCAGGCCAAGGGGAAAAGCTCCGGCGGCTCCTCCGCGCACGGCCCCGACAAACCCAAGCGGCCCAGTTCGCTGCTGGCCACCAACAACGTGATGAAGCTGAAGCAGATCATCCCCCTGCAGGGCAAGTTCCTGTCCGGGGGCACCAGCGCGGCTGGCACCGCCACCGCCAGGTCGCCGCAGTCGCCCACGGGCAGCGAGAACAAACTGCCGGGATTCCTGAGCTTCAAATTCCTCAAATCGCCCGAGACTAAGCGGGACGCGGGCACCGAGAAGGTGCAGTCGCCCACCAAGCCCTTCAACCCCGGCAAGCTCTTCAATTTCGGCAAGTCCGAAGGGCTCGGTGCCAACGGCGGCGCGGCCGGAGCGTCCCCGCAGCCCCGGGCGGTGCCCTCGGCGGACGCGGGGCCCGGGAAGTCGCACCTCAACGAGGAAGGGGCGCGGGAGGAAGCGGAGACCCGGGCGGAGGAGGAGGGCGGCGGTGCTCGGCTCTGACCGGGGGCTCCGGGGGGTCGGGAGGAGCCGGGCGGGGGAGGACAGCGGCGGTGCCCGGTTCTGAGCGGGGCTCCGGGGGCACGGGGAGCCGGGGAACCGGGCGGAGGAGGAGGAGGGCGGCGGTGCCCGGTTCTGAGCGGGGCTCCGGCGGTTCCGGGAGCCGCCCGGTCCCTGCTGCGCGCGGCCGTGGCCGTCGGGAGCCTCTCGCCGCCGCTCGCCCGCGGGGCCGGCCCGGGGGCCGCCGGCGCCGCGCTCCGCTCCGGTGCTCTGTGCTGTGTCCCCCCGGGCTGTGTGCCCCCGGGTCCCCCCGGCCCCGCCGCTCGGAGCCGCCGCCACCGCCCCGGGAGCCGCGGGGGGACAGCGGGGGAGGCCTGAGAGCGGCGCGGCGGCGAAATCCCGGCACCGGTGGCACGGCGCGAGTTATCCCGGTGCGACCGGAACATCCCGGTGCGGCTGCAGCATCCTGAAACTTCATAGGCTCACCGGGAGCAGTTATCCCGGTTTTCCGTGGGCACCGGGAGCGGTTATCCCGGTTTTTGGAGCATCCCAAACTCCCCCACACCCCGTTTCCCCCAGAGACGCCGCGCTCCAGCCTTTGGATCCTTCGGGAGCCACATCCCGCTCCTGGAATTCCCGGGATCCCCGGGACGAGCCCGATTCAGCCGTGCCTCAACCCTGCTCCGCCCGCTCCCCCCGCCTGGATCCCGGATCCCAGTCCCAAATCCCGGAGGTCCTTCCCGGGAGTTTTCCAGCCGGGAACGGGGCGCATTTCCCGGGAATGCCGTGCATGGGCAGCGTTTCTTGCACTAAACCCCAGCCCCGAGCCCGCCGCCGGTGCCGCTTCCCCCAAATCCCAGCGGGACCTTCCCGGCTCCAGCTCCGAATTCCCTGGAATTCTGTCGCAATAAGGGGCGGGACAAGGAGGGGACATGGGGAGGGACAAAGGGGGAGGGGGTGGGAGCCGCTTCGCTGCTGCCGCGGGAAGGAATTCCTGGATTCCCTGGATTCTCTGGATTCCCGGGATCGGCTTTTCCAGCGGGATACATGCTGGGAATGCGCTCCCTCTTTTCCCTGCTTCGCTTCGCGGGGTTGGTGGCACTTGGGGACATCCATTCCCAAAGGGAAAAATCTGGGAAAAGAGGGAAAAGCTGGGAAAAGGGAGGGGGGGAGTGGTCCCAAGTCTCCTCCTGTTCCCTCTTCCCAAAAATAAGGTTAGAATTTTTTGGGGTTTTTTTTCCCCCCCTCCTCTTTCAAAAAAATCCATGGAAATTCAGAGAATCCATGGAATTTGGAAGAACGCATGGAATTTTGGGGTTTGGGGTTTTTTTGGGATCCCAAATCGAAGCCATTTTCCAGAGCAATAAGGGCAGGAAAATCCGGGATTCCCAAAGGAAAAGGCTCAGAGGTTGAAAAATCCCAGTGGGATTGGGGAGGCTTGGGATCAGGGAGGGAAATTTGGGAATGTGGGAATTGGGGATGGGAAATTAGGGAATTGGGGATGGAGATTGGGATTAAGGATGGAGTTTGGAAATGGGAGTGGAGTTTGGGAATTGGGGACAGATTTTGGGATGGGAGATGGAGATTTGGGAACAGGGATGGAGTTTGGGAATGGGGGTGGAACTTTGGGATTGGGGATGGGGATTTGGGAACTTGAGAAGATTTGAGAATAGGGAATGGAACCTGGGAACAGGGAAGGAGATTTGGGAATTGGGGAAATTTGGGAATAGAGGAGATTTGGGAATTGGGGATGGAGATTTGGGAATAGGGAAGGAGATTTGGGAACGTGGATGAAGGAGGATCCCAATCCCCCCACCTGCCCTGGCCTGGAATATCCCAGAGAGGTCCTGGGGCAATCCCGGGAAAAGGGAGCCCTGGGAAAGTCGGGAATCCCGGGAAAACGAAATCCCAGAATTCCAGGAGGCTCCGGCTCCTCCCCCTCCCTCATCCCAAGGGATTTTCCCAAAAAACCCCGGGAATGGCTTTGATCCCATTTCCCTCTGGAGCAGAGAATTCCCAGAGGGAAAAGCCCCAAATCCGGGGAATTTTCATCCCTTTCCCAAAAAAAACCAACAACAAAAAATCTCTGGAATTTCAGAGGAGGGAAAAATTCGGGAATGGTTTTTCCTTTGATTTTTTCCCTTGGAGTGGGAATTCCGTGGGAATTCCAGGAAAGGAAGGGAAAGGAGGGGGGATGGGGGGGGTTAATTTATTTCTTTTTAATTTATTTTTGTAAAATCCGCAATAAAAAAGAAATCTATTTCAACAGCTCATTTGCATCTCATTTGCATATTTGAATATTCGAATTAGGTTCCAGGATCCAGAGCAGCATTCCAACCTCTGGAAAAGGGGATCCAAATATTCCCAGGAGCCAGGAAAAGATGGAAAAATCCAATTAAATCCTGGAAATTCTATCAATTTCTTGGTGATAAAAATGTGGAATTGTTGGAAAAGAAATTCCCAGAAAAAGAATTCCAGTAGATATCTGGGATTCTGGCAGGAATTTTGGGAAAATCCAAGTTTTTCCAGCTCTGTGATCCCGGAGTTTGGGAGGAAATTGAAAGATTTGAAGGGAAAATTCTGGAGCTGGGAATGACGGAGCTTCCCGGGATTTTGAAATGGCCAAAATTGGGTGGAAAATTCCCAAAAAAATCAGGACTGGGCTCTGGGAATTGCAGGAATTCCGAGAATTCCAAGCCCTGGGGGTGTTTGGAGCAGAATCCCGGGATTTGGGAGCTGCACGACACGGAAATCCCAGGATGAGGAGGAAGAGGCAGGAACTGGGCAAAAAAACCCAGGAAAATCCCAGGATTTGGTGGAGTTTGGTAATTCCGGGTGGGAAAGCAGCAGCAAGTGACAAGAGAGGAATCTTCTGGGAATTTTCCAGATTTCCTGAATGGGATAAAGGGAAGGGGGGACAGAGCTCCTGGAATTCCTGGAGAAGCTGGGAATGAGCTGGAGGAGAGGGGGAAGGGGGATCCCAAATGCAGGGATGGGAGGAAAACCCCAAATCCAGGGATTTTGGGATGGGATGAGGAAAGAGAGGGAATTCCAAATCCAGGAATGGGATCCAGACTCACTTCAGGGATCCCACATCCAGGGATGGAATGAGAATCTCAAATCCAGGGATCCCAAATCCCAAAGGGGATCCAGAGCCTCCGCGATCCCAAACCCATCCAGCTCCAGCCAATCCCGACCTTTCCCCCCAGAATTCCCCAATCCCATTTTCCCTGGGATCAATCCCCATCCCGAGGCTCCCGTGCCCCTTTTCCAGGGGGAAGAAAAGTGGGAATTCTAGCAGGAAGTGCCAACTCTTTAATGGAACAACATTCCCGAGCCTCGGGAACGCCGGGATCCGCCCTCCTCTCCTGGAAACCCCAGAATGGCTCCCGGAGATTCCTCAAATCCGGCTCCTCCCGGAGTTCTCCAGCTGGAAATCCCAAAGCAAACCCAAATCCCAGGAATTCCGCTTGTCCTTCCCCTCCCCCCACCCCCCCTACACCGCATTCCAGGAATTCCAAAGTCGCTTCAATAAAAAAACAAACAAAACAAAACAAAACAAAAAAATTGGGAAAAACGGAGGCAGAGCCAAAGTTCTGGACTGAATTCCAGTCCCAAATTCCGGGAATTCTGACCGGAGCCATGTCCTGCTCCTCCCCAGCTTCTGGAGGAGTTTTGGCCCTTCCCAGCCCGGAATTCCGAGGGTGGATCTGGGATTTTCCGGGAAAAGGGGCGGCAGGAACCCTCCCAGAGTCAGGGAATCGATTTTGGGAATCTCCTGGAAAAATTTCCCAGCAAGGGGAGGGAGAAGGGCCCCGAATTCCAGGATTCCTGCAGGAATCAGCTCCTCATGGAAAAGCAGCTGGAATTTCGGGATCATCCCGTCCTTTCCCGAGTTCTCCGTGGATCCCGAGCCTCTGGGTGGTCCCGGGAAGGCGGCTGGGAATTGGCCGAGCGCCGAGGGTTTGGGGAGCAGGGATGGGCTCTGCCTTCCTGGAATTCCAGCCTGGATTCTTCCTCCTGGATTCCCGAATTCCAGCCTGGATTCCAAATTCCAACCTGGATTCTTCATCCTGGATTCCCGAATTCCAGCCTGGATTCTTGAATTCCATCCTGTATTCCTGAATTCTAGGCTGGATTCCTGGAACTCCATCCTGGATTCTTCCAGCCTGGATCCTGAATTCCAGCCTGGAATCTTCCAGCCCAGATCCCAAATTCCAGCCTGGATTCTTCCAGCCCAGATCCCAAATTCCAGCCTGGATTCCCAAATTCCAGCCGGGATTCTCCCAGATCTGGAGCCGCTCCCATCTGGGGAATTCCGAGCGATCCCTCGGGCAGGATTCGGCGATTCCCAGGAAAAACTCGGGATTTAAGGATCTAAGCTCCTGGCTTTTCCAGAGGGCGGGGAAAAAAATTCCATGGATCCAGCCCCAAAAAAATCCCGGGATCCAAATTCCCAGGGACTGGCTCCAGCCATGATCGGAGCCTGGGAAGGGGTTGGGAATTTTCTGGAAAAATGGGAAAGGCCTCACAGTCGTGGGTGGGTTGGGAATATCCAAAGGATTCCTGGGAATTTCTCCAAGGGGAAGTGAAGGGGAAAAAAATCCTGGAATTTTACAGGGAGGAGATGTGGGGAATCCTGGGAAAAGGGGATTTTTGGGAAGGGAGGAGATCCCAGGAAAAGTGGGGGTTTGGGAATGAGGAATTCTGGGGGATCACAGGGAGTAGATCCCAAGAATCCCCAAAAAATGAAATTTTGGGGGAAAAAAGGAGTTGTTCTGGAATTCCACAAGGAGCAGATAGAGGAATCCCAGGAAAAAGGGGATTTTGGGAAGGGAATAAATCCCAGGAAACGGGGATGTTTGGGAATGAGCTGTCCTGGGAGATCTCAGGAGCAAACCCCAGGAATCTCAAGAAAAAGGGGAATTTTGAGAATTAGGAATTCTGGGATATCCCAGGAAAAAGGGGAATTTTGGGAATTAGGGCCCCTAAGGATGAGCAATTCTTCCTCTCCATAAAAACCCCATAAATACAAACCAAAACCCGGGCACGAGGCAAATCCCAAATAAATAGGGCGGATCCTGGGAATTCCCAGTGGGTCTGGGGGGTGTGGGAGGTGAAAAGAAGCGGGAAGAGCCTTGGGAATTCCGGAATCCCAGGGTTTTAAGTGTCCTCGGTCATGTCCTGGCTGCCGGTCCGGGCGATCTTGCGCGGCGGCGCCGAGTTCTCCCCCTCCAGCTCGCCCTGCTCCTGCTCCCGCTTCTTGGCCGCATTCTGCAACGAGCCAGCGAATTCCGGGAATTCCAGGGGGTTCCAGGGGGGTTCCAGGGCAGACTCCCGGCACGGAGATCCCCGGTGTTCCCATGTGCTGGGATTCCCAAATCCCAGCGTTCCCACATCCCCCAGTTCCCAACCACAACCTCCCCTCAATCCCACCCCAGGATTTCCTGCCTGGAATTCCCACCAGGAATGATTCCTGCAATGAACCAATCCCAGATTCCCGGGAAAACTGGGAATTTTGGATCCCAAATGTCACCTTTTTGTCCCACTGCTGGTGGAGGTAGCGCAGGAGGATGTTTGTCTTCTCTGTCACGATAACTGGGAACAATTCCAAGGAAAAACAGGGAAAAATCCCAGGTTTTAGGAGGATTCCAATGGGCAAGGAGGGAGGGAAAATTGGGAATTTTTTGGGGAAAATTTGGGATAAAGAAGGGGGAAAATGGGAATAATTAAAGGGGAAACTGGGAATGAAAAGGGGGAATATTGGGAATAAATAAAGGGAAAATTGGGGAAAAATGAGGGAGAAATTGGGAATAAATAAGGGGGAAATTTGGGATAAAGGAGGGTAAAGTTGGGAAAAAGTAAAGGGGAAACTGGGACTAAAAAGAGGGAAAATTTGGGATAAAAAAGGGGGAAATTGAGAATAAAGAGAGGGGGAAGTTGGGAATTACTAAAGGGAAAATTGGGAATTAAAAGGGGGAATACTGAGAATTCAAAGGGGGAAAATGGGAATTAAAAAGGGGGAAACTGGGGATTCAAAGGGGGAATATTGGGAATAAAAGGAGGGAACACTGGGAATGAAGAGGGGGAGCTGGGGCAGGGGGTGCCCAGGGCGGGGATGCCGGCGGGGTCCCCAGCAGCACTCACTCTGTTCCGAGGGGAATTCTCTGGTGGGCAGGTACACCGAGGGCCGGCGGTTCTGCAACGGAACGGGAGCCTCAGGGCAGGGATGGGGGATTCCAGGAGCTGGGAATTCCGGGATTTGGGAATGGGATGGGAGTGGGAATGGGGGATCTGGGAATTCCAGGATTTGGGAACGCTGGGATGGGGAATGCCAGGATTGGGGAATTCCAGGATTGGGGAATGCTGGAACTCCTCAGGAATGACGGGACTCAGGAATGCTGGGATTGGGGAACCCCAGGACTGGGGACGTGGCCCCGGAGCACTCACAGAAGCCTTGCAGACGGAATCCGCATGGAACCTGCTGAAGTTGCTCTTGTTGTACACCGGGAGCCCCTTCAGGAAATCTGCCTGGAGAGCCACAGTTCCCAAAACCCCTCAGGGAAGGCTGGCACAGCCCAGGGATCAGTGCCCACCGCAAACTCCAGGGGCTGAGGGGAAATTCCCGGGATTTGGGCAGCTCCAAGCTCTCCTTCCCCAGATAAAATTCCCAGCGTGATCCCAAGGCTGTGACCCCTATGCCCCCCCATAAAACAAATGGTTCTGCCCAACTTTAAGTGAACCCCCACCCAAAACAAATGGTTCAGCCCCATTTTAGGGTGCCCCCTGAACCCCCTCAATAACACAAATGGTTCAACCTAACTTTAGGGTGATCCCCTGAATCCCCCACCCAAAAAAAATGGTTCAGCCCCCTCTTAGGGTGCCCCCCTCCAATTTTGGGGTGCTCCAACCTCACCCCGAGCCCAAACCCCGGCCTGGGCTTCCTCAAATCCTCCAAACCCGCCCTGGGGCCTCCAAAGCCCGCCCTGGGGCTCCCCAAATCCTCTAAACCCCGCCCTGGGGCTGCCCTCACCCCAAACCCCCCGCCCGAGGCTCCCCTCACAGCCCTCACACCCCCTCAGCCCCGCCACCCCCGCCCAGGCCGCGGCGGGAGCGGGCCGTACAGGCCGGAACCGGCCGCGGTGCCGCCCCTGCGGTACCGGGAAGGCCGCGGGCGGCGCGGCGGGGCCCGGGAGCCGCAGGCGGGCCGCCGGGGCCGGCGCGGGGCCGCCATTGCGGCGGGGGGCTCACGTACCATCTTCGCCGCCACCAGCCGGGAGGAGCCGCCCCGGCCCGCCCACTGTCATGGCCGCCCGCCTCGTGCGCGCCCATTGGTCCGCGCAGAGGAAGGCTGCGTTCCTATTGAGCGCTGCACCTGTCAATCACCGACTGGAGGGTTGGGTTGAGGCAGGAAGTGCCCGCGCGAAAGGGCGGGGCGGGTGCAGCGCGGGAGTCCCCGGATGGAGCGCGGCGCGAGGCGTGCTGGGAGTTGTAGTTTGGGCGGCGAGACGGCTCGTTAATTAAGGGGCCAGTCATTAAGCGGCGGTTCATTAGCAGCGCGGGGAGAAGGAGAATTCCTTCCCTTTATCCCATCCCAGAGGTGATGCTGGAATCAGGAGCCCAGGCTGAGTGAAGGAAACCTGAATTCCAGCCCTCATTCCACACCCCCACCTTTCCACCCTCCCCAAATCTCTGCCCTGGAGCCGCCAGGTGCCCCCTCCTCATTAAATCCCCCACCCTAATTAACGCAAGAACTTCCAGGCGACACGGTGGGATTTCAACACACTCCGCATCCCCACGTTTATAAACAAACAAAATAAAAAAACCTTGGAATAAACACACGGAAAACGCGAGGATAATTCAACAACTGAAGCAGCAGCCGCGCCCCAAACCCCTCAGAGGCACGGGGGGACAGGGCCAGCAGGGTCACCCCGAATTCCCAGAGGATTCCCGGGGCTCCCTCAGTGGCTCAGGGATTTCCTGCCCTTCAGCATCCGCCGCAGGATCACGGCCACGCCGCCGGGAGTTCTGATCCGTTTGATCCAGCCGTGAGTCTTCTTCCGCTTCCAGTTGTTGGGCTGGTACTCGTTCCCCCGGGATTTTCCACGGATTTGTCGGAAATTCCACGCTGGGGCCGGGACGCGGCAGAGAACGGCGGCCTTGGAAGCGACGGGAAGAGACTCCAGAGCGTTTGGGAGCAGCGGGAAGGGAAAACCTCGCAGCAGGGAGAAGCTTGAGGGAAATTAAAGCAGAACGAGGAGTGAGGAGAGGGAAATGAAATAAAAATTTGGAATTTTAAGGTTGGGATTTCCCCTCCCGGTACCTGCGGCCGCCGGCCCGCACCCACCCCGGGCCCAACGCCGCCATTTTGCTCCGCCCGCCAACAACGCCGCTTGCTATTGGCTCCGCCCTCCCAGCCAATCACAGCCGGCTTCGCGCCGCAAGGGTTGATGGGAGTTGTAGTTCTCATGGGGTAGTGGCGGAGTTACCATGGCAACGGCGCCTCTGCGGCTTTGTCGCCTCGGGGGTGTCGGTTGTCCCCCAGGATGTCGCGACAGGGCCACGAAGCCACTCCCTGTGCCTGAAAGGGCTCCAAGAGAGCTGGAGAGGGACTTGGGCCAAGGGATGGAGGGACAGGAGCCTGGGAATGGAGTTGCAATGGGAAAAGGGAGATTTGGGGGGATTTGGGGAAGGGATTCCTGGCAGGGAGAAATTCCCGGAGCAGCTGTGGCTGTTGCAGGCCTGGAATGCCCCAGGAAAGGTGGGAGCAGCCTGGGACGCTCCAAGATGGCACTGGCTGGGATTTCAGGTGCTTCCAAGCCAGAGAATTCCAGATTTTCCTTTTTGGGATCACTCCCAGCCCTAGAGTAGGAGCAGCTCTGGGATTTTTCCCTCCTGGATTTTGTGGCCCGGCAGGAATGAGGGGATGTGGCTCAACCCTCCCCAAGCCCAAAATCTGGGGAAATAAACTCAAAAGTCAGCCCTGGTTTGGTTTTTGGCCTCCTGGACGTGGCACTGCCACATTCATGTCACTGCCACATGAGTGACAGGTTGGTGGCAATGCGACCCTCCTGGCACTGCCCGTGGCGCCGCCACACTCGCCCCCTTTGCCACCCCACAAGCACCACAGTGTCACCACCCCCTCCCAAATGCCACCTCTGTCCCTGTCCCCTCCTGTCCCTGTCCTGTCCCACTCCCTGTCCCTTCCCCTTATCCTTGTCCTCATCCCTGTCCCATACCTGTCCCCGTCCCTGTCCCCGTCCCCTCCTGTCCCCTCCCGCGGCTGTCCCCTGCTGTCGCTGTCGCTGTCCCCATCCCTGTTCCTGTCCCCTCCCGCGGCTGTCGCTGTCGCTGTCCCCTCCCGTGGCTGTCCCCTCCCGCGGCTGTCCGTCAGGCGGTCCCGCCCCCGGCCCGGGGCTCGGGGCTTCGCCTTTTCCATGGCGACCGCTCCAAGGACGAGCGCGGGGCGCGCCCGGGGCGGGCGGGGGCGGCACTCGGGGGGCTTCGGGCGACTCGGGGCGTTTGGGGGCATCTCCGGGGGGGGCTGAAGGAATTCCCTCCCTCCCGCCCCCCCAAGAACGCCTGGAAAAAAAATAATCGGGATTTTCACCGCCCTGCTCCGCCTCTCCTCCGGGAATTCTGCGGAATTCCAGGATTTGCGCCGGGAATCCTGCACAATTCCAGGATTTGCACCAGGAATCCTGCACAATTCCAGGATTTGCCCTAGGAATTCGGCGCAATTCCAGGGTTTGCAGCAGGAATCCTGCAGATTTCCAGGATTTGCAGCGGGAGTTCTGCGCAATTCCCGGGTTTTTTCCTCACCCCGCATCCCCGGAATCGCTGGGCCATCGATGAGGTGAGCGGCGCTTTTTTCCCCTGCGGGGCTGCGGGAATGTCCGGGCGCCCAGGGTGCTGCTGGGGGTGGGGATGACCCAAAAATGCGGGAATTTTTGCCGTCGGGAAAAAAAAAAATCTGCGAGGGGGGTTGGGGTGTTGTGGGGCAGAGAGGAGCCGGGAAAAACCCGGATCTGTGCAGGTGCGCCAGGGAGGGGGGAAAGGAGGGGAATTATCCTGGAAACGCAACTCGGGGGAAAGCTTCCCTCGTTCCTTCCCTCGTTCCTTCCTTCATTCCTTCCCTCGTGATGCAACGGCGGGGAAGGATTGCTGGGGGGGAGGGGGGGTCCAATCCCGCTGGAATTTCGGCTGGAAATTCGGCTGGAATTTCGGGAAAAGCTGCCCGTGGTGGGGGGAAGGCTGGGCTGGTTCCAGTACCTGATCCCAAACCCAGATCCCAAACCTGGATCCCAAATCCGCATCCCAGACCCAGATCCTAAATCCTGATCCCAAATCCTGATTCCAAATCCTGATCCCAACCCCAGATCCCAACCCCAGATCCCGAGTCCCCCATGCCAGCCCCGGTGTCAGGATCCCAAGGCCAGATCCCAACAGCACGATCCCAGTGGAAGGATCCCTTTGGCTGGATCCCTCGGCTGGATCCCTCCGGCTCCAGGATCCCTCAGCCAGATTCCGCCGTTCCTGCTTCATTTCCATTCCCAGCCTTACATATGGCACCGGATTCCCAAATTAATGAAATCCTGAATTTCCAAATTCCCGAAATCCCGAATTTCCACATTCCCGAATTCCCAGATTCCCAGGTTCCTGAATTCCCAAATTACTGAAATCCCAAATTCCCAAAATCCTGAATTCCTGAACTCCCGGATTCCTGAATTCCCAGATTCCCGACCTCTCAGATTCCTGATTTCCCAGATTCTTAATTTCCCAAAGTCATGGATTCCTGCATTCCCAGATTCCCAGATTCCCGGGGCTGGGAAGGAGCCGGGTTGGGACAACCTCCCCCCATCCCGTTTCCATGGCAACCGGCGCCATTCCCGCCTTCCCGCATCCATCGGGATCCTGTTCCAGTCTCTCCTCCCTGGATGCTCCCGGGCACCGAGTGCGGGGGAGACGGGATCTGGGGATCTGGGACCCAGGAATCTGGGGATCCCGGATTATGGGAATCTGGGAATCCGGAGAGCTGGGAATCCAGAATCTGGGAATCTGGAGATCTGGGGATCCGGGAATCTGGGAATTCAGGAACCCGGGATCCAGGGATCTGGGACTCCAGAATCTGGGAATATGGGAATCCAGAAAGCCAGGGATCCAGGATCTGGGAATGCAGGGATTATGGGAATCCAGGGATCCGGGAGTGAGTCTGGGATGGATCCCTGGAGCTGCCAGCTCCCGCTGGGATTTACCCCTGGAAGCGCTGGGTGGGTTGGATTTGGGCATGCCAGAGGGATTTTCCAACCTTAATCCCAGGATTCCAGGTGGGTTTGTCTGGATTTCCATGGGAACAGGCAGATCCCGGGCCTGGATCTCCGTGATCCACAGGAATGGGAACTGGGATCCCAATCCCACAGGAGTGGGATCTGGGATCAGGATCCCACAGGAATGGGATCAGGATCCCGCAGGATCAGTGCTGGGATCCCACTCTCTCCTAGCGTTGCCATCAATAATTCACCGTGTTTGTTTTCCCTCCGCCATAATTAACCCATTCCCAACCTCCGTGCCCCCATTCCCACCAGCTTTTCCCTGAATATTCCCAAAATCCCAAGATTTCAGCTCCAGCAGCGAGCTTTGGGAACAGCCGGGATAATCCCACACCCCACATTCCTTAGTTTGTTCTGTGGAGAGATTTTAATTAAATTTTAATTCCCACCTCGGATGCTGCTTCCGACCACAGCCGTGTTTATATTTAATGGGGTAAATATTTCAAATTGTTGGGTAAATATTTATCTTTTACGGGATAAATAATGAATTCCCAGGACTGGAGCTTCCCTGCACTCCACATTTGGTAGGAAAAGGGAATTTTCTGTTCCAAACAGGCTTTTTTTCCCCCCAGGTTTTTTCCTTCAGCCAGAATAAATCCCTTTTCCAAGGGTTGTGATGGGAACTTCAGGGACTGGGGACAGGGATGTGACCCAGAAAAAAGTAGGATGGGGAATTTTCAGTGTTTCCACGTTTTTCCATGGTTTTCAATTGTTTTCCATAGTTTTCCACATTTTTCCATGTTTTCCCATGTTTTTTTCCACATTTCCCCCCTTTTCCCAATTTTTTCCCAGGAATCACCATGCTGACCACCATTGCCAACAGGTTCCCTTTGCCACAACCCTTTGCTGGAATTGGGGCTGAATCTCATTCCCCCCCCCCTTTCCCCCCATTTCCTCCAATTTGCTCCTATTTCCCCCCATTTTTCCCAATTTTTTCCCATTTCCCCCCATTTTCCCCCATTATTCCCCACTTTCCCCAATTTTCCTACATTTTTCCCTGCTTCCCATGTTTTTCCCCCATTTTTTCCCCATTTCCCCCCATTATTCCCCATTATCCAACCTTTTTGCCCAATTTTTCCCCCCATTTTTCCTCCTTTTTCACCATTTCCCCCCACTTTTCCCCAATTTCCCCCATTTCCCCCATTTTCCAGGCATCACCATGCTGACCAGCATCACCGACGGCTTCCTCTGCTGCCTGCTGGGCAAGAGCCCCAACGCCGTGGGGCCACTGGACAGTGTTGAGTCCAGCGACGGCTTCACCTTCCTGGAGGTGAAACCCGGCCGGATCCTCCGGATCCGCCACAGCGTTCCCGATCGCCCGCGATCCCCGCGATCGCCCCCGGGATCCCCCGCGGGATCGTCCCCGGAGCGCGGCGCCGTGCGCTGCCAGCGCCGCATCACGCTCTACCGCAACGGGCAGCTGCTGATCGAGAACCTGGGCGATGCCGCGCGCCCTGAGAGCGCCCGCGGCCCCCGGTGCCCGCAGCACCCGCAGCCCAACGCCAACGGTGAGCCGGGAGCGCCGGATCCCGCCGGGACGGCCGCCAAGCGTCGGAAGCGCAAGCCCAAGCGGGTGGTGACGGTGGACTGCAAGAAGCACATCACGAGCTGCAAGGGCACGCACAGCGACGTGGTGCTGTTCTTCATCCACGGCGTTGGCGGCTCCTTGGACATCTGGAAGGAGCAGCTGGAATTCTTCTCCAAGCTGGGCTACGAGGTGGTGGCGCCGGATTTGGCGGGGCACGGTTGTAGCTCGGCGCCGCCCGTGGCCGCCGCCTACACCTTCTACGCGCTGGCCGAGGACATGAGGGCCGTGTTCAAGCGCTACGCCAAGAAAAGAAACATCCTCATCGGGCACTCCTACGGGTAAGGGGCTGGGAGTGGGGTGGGATTGTCCCAGAAAATGGGAATGCCCACAAACCCCATGTTTTAGGAGTTTGGGGATCCCATTCTTTTTATCCCATTTTTATCCCATTTATATCCCATTTTTATCCCGTTTCTCCCAGGATTCGGAGCTCCTGAGTGCCCTTGGGGCGGGCACCATCTCGGTGCCCAGCTAATCCCGAGCGGGCACTGGAAGGGCAGGGACCATAAATAAGATAAGCCAGGATTAGGGCTCCTGATTAGGAGGAGACCAAAGGAGGAGCTGGATCCAGCGAGGCTGGCTCGGGACAAGGCTGGGGCAGCCTGGAAGGCACCAGGGGGGTGGGCTGGGCAGGGGGCACCAAATCCTGCCCCAAAAGGGCCTGAGGGACTCTGCCCCACAAAATGTGGGGTGGGGTGGGGTGGGGAGGGAGAGGGAAAATCCTCTCGTGATCCGAGGGACACTGCCAGGGTGGCATAGGGACAGGGCAGGGACCCCTTGGCATGGGCAGGGACATGGGACATGGCAGAGACAGGACAGGGACATGGACAGGGACACTTCCCACTGTCCCAGGGCCACTCCTGGGACACTCCTGGCTCCAAGGGACACTGCCAGGGATGGCACAGGGACACGGCCGTGGAACACCTTCACCTGTCCCAAGCCCCCTCCAACTGTGGCCACCCTGCTGCCCCCAGCCTGTGGGGGGATAGAATGGAGATGGTATATAAAGTAATCTTACCCCTAAGGAGTTGCAGCTGGGAGGAGCTGCAAAAATGAGGAAGAAGGCCTAACTATCAAAATGAGGAGAAGGCCTAACTTCAACAAGCCACAGCTATAACTAGTAAGAACAGTAGGAGCTATAAAAGAGTGGGTTGGCTTGTCAAGGGGACACGCCTTAAAGCAGGAAGGGAACTGGAGTCAGTCAGTTACCTGGTGAGAGAGGAAGGATGTGCTCAGAGGAGCTGCTCGCCGGAAAACACCGAATAGGTATGAAACTTTTGTAAGAAAGAGATGATAGCATAAAAATTCCTGTTACTTATATGCATATATGACAAGACCAGCCCACCCCTACCACGCTGGCACCGTGTCCCCATGTCCACTCAGGGTGTCTTTCTGCACCCTCCTGGCACAGGAGTGCCCGGAGCTGGGGCGCAAAGTGATCACAATCAATATAATTAATATAATTCATATAATTAATAATTAAAATAGGGAAAGCCAAGCACTCCACAGTTATTTTTAACCCTTTCAGAGTGTCCTTCTGCACCTTCTGGGTACTGGTGCACGAGTACCCAGAGCTGGTGCACAAAGTGATCACAATCAACTAATATAACTAATATAATTAATACAATCAATATAATTAGTATAATTAATAATTAAAATATGGAAGGCCAAGCACTCAGTGGTTATTTTTAACCCTTTCAGGGTGTCCTTCTGCACCTTCCTGGCTCATGAGTACCCCGAGCTGGTGCACAAGGTGATCATGATCAACGGGGGCGGCCCCACGGCGCTGGAGCCCAGCCTGTGCTCCATCTTCAATCTGCCACCGTGTGTGCTGCACTGCCTGTCCCCCTGCCTGGCCTGGAGCTTCCTCAAGTGAGTCACCACTGCCACCCCAGGGTCCTGTGCCACCCAGGGGGCAGCCTGGCACTGCCACTGCCGAGGGAGGGGACACAGTGTGGCTTTTGGTGGGCTGGGGGCTTCCTGTACCACCCAAGGGGACATCCTGGCACTGCCACTCTGAGACAGGGGACAGGGGATGGCTTTTGAGGGGCTGGAAGCTCCTGTCACCTCTCAGGGGACTCATGCCAGCACTGCCTTCACTCACTTCACTCTGAGTGAAGGGACAGGGGGTGGTTTTTGGGGGGCTGGAGGGCTGGGGCTCATTCTGGCACTGCCACCCCGAGGGAGGTGACAAAGCGTGACTTTTGAGGTGCTGGGCTGCTCACCCTCGCTGCCAACCCCCGAATTTCGAGCTGAGCCCACTCCCCCCGTGCCAGGGCCGGCTTTGCCCGCCAAGGTGCCAAGGAGAAGCAGCTGCTGAAGGAGGGCAATGCCTTCAACGTCTCGTCCTTTGTGCTGCGCGCCACCATGAGCGGGCAGTACTGGCCCGAGGGCGATGAGCTGTACCACGCTGAGCTGGCAGTGCCTGTGCTGCTGGTGCACGGCATGCACGACAAGTTCGTGCCCATCGAGGAGGACCAGAGGATGGCAGAGGTACGGGGGTGGCACCACTGAAAGGCCTTTGGGCGGTCTGCCCCCCCACCAAAATGTGGGGTGGCTGCTGGAGGGTGGAGCCTGGGGTGGGGGTGGGGAGGGAGGGGGAGACACCCTTGTGGTCCGAGGGACACTGCCAGGGTGGCACAGGGACGGGCAGGAACACCTTGGCATGGGCAGAGACATGGCAGGGACACCTTGGCATGGGCAGGGACCCCTCCCACTGTCCCAGGGTGCTCCAAGGGACACTGCCAGGGATGGCACAGGGACTTGGACAGGGACATTGACAGGGACACGTCCCACTGTCCCCGGGTGCTCCAAGCCCTGCCAGGGACACTCCCTGGGAGGGGACAGAGTGGCTTTGGAGGGCTGGGGCAGGGCCGGGGCTCATCCTGCCACTGCCACTCACCAGGGAGGGGACAGAGTGGCTTTTGGGGGCTCGTGCCACCTCTAGGGGTGTCTGACCATGTCGCTGTCCTCGCAGATCCTGCTGATTGCCTTCCTGAAGGTGATCGACGAGGGTAGCCACATGGTGATGCTGGAGTGCCCCGACACGGTGAACACGCTGCTGCACGAGTTCGTCCTCTGGGAGCCCGACACGCCCGCGGCCCGTGGCGACGGCGACACCAAATGAGGGCCAGCGACACGCGGGGACAGCGGGCTGGCTGCTCCCGCGGCAGAGGCGGAGCGGGCTCGGCCCGGCCGCCAGCCCGGCTTGTGCCCACGGCGAGCGAGGAGGAGCCCCCGGGCTGGGATGGCAGCGCCGGGAGAGGAGCGCGGCCAGTGCCCAGGGCCGGGGACAGCGGGGACACGGCTCGGCCTGTCCCCAACCCCGGCAGGACAGCGGGGACACGGCATGGCTGGTCACCAACCCCGACAGGACAGCGGGGACACGGCTCGGCTGGTCCCCAACCCCGGACATGCCACACCTGGACACGCCACACCTGGTCCCTGGGCCCGGAAGATGTCACACGGAGTCCCCAACCGCCAGGGACACAGGGGACACGGCACAGCCGGTCCCCAGCTACCCCCGGACACGCCACCCCCGCTCCCCGCCCCCGGCGCTGGAGCGGCTCCGTCCCGGTTTCTTTGTCGCCGTCGTTGTCATTCCTGCACACAGCGACACCGGGAGGACACGGAGGGTCCCCGCAGGGATTTTCGGGGCGGGTTTCAGGAGAATCCAGAGGCTCCCCCGCGTCGGGATTTGCTCGGAATTTGGGGGTTCCTTGTGGGGTTCGGCAGCTCCTGCTGGGAAGAGGAGGAGGAGGAGGATGATGAGGATTCCCGGGATCACGGCGTGCCCCCGCTGCTAGCAGCGCTTTTAGGGCAGAACCCCTCCGGGACACCCCCGGGCATTTCCCACTGCTCCCCGGGATCTACTCGGGATCCACCCAGGGAGCAGCAAGGGACAGCAGGACCCCGATTCCCGGTGAGGATTCCCGATAATTCCTGCCCGGTTCCGCAGGATCCGGGACCACCGGATCCCACCTGATCCCTGCCGATCCCACCCGATCCCGCCCCTCCTGTACGAACCCCCCCCATTCCCGGGAACCGAGCAGGACTGGAGGAGCCCCCCGAGGATGTCCCCGGTGCCACCCGCAATGCCAAGAGGTGCCACCTGTCCCCCCCTCCCCAAAATTCCCGACTTTTAAACCAAAGAAGGCGCCGACCCCGCAGACACCTCGCCCCTGTCCCTTGTCCCCACCCTGTCCCCTGCCCCACACGGGCTGGCACTGCACCGAGGGGCTCAGGGGACCCCACTGATGTCCCCGGGGTGTCCCCTGTGCCAACCCCACCCACTGCTGTCTCATAATGAGAATTTTACTCCTCCCTGGCACCCCAAAACCGCCACCAATGCCCCAAAAATGCCACGCGCCGGCTGTGGGGTCACAGCTCTGTCCCCTCCCGCCGGGAGCCACATTCCTGTCGCGCTGCCACCCCCGCTGCCACCGCCGTGTCCGTGCCAGGCGTGCCAGTAAAGCCGTGCCCAATGCCAGCCCAGTGTGAAGCCGTGCTCAATGCCAGGCCAGTGCCAGTGAAGCCGGGCTAATGCCAGCCCCGCCGGGTCCGTGCTCAATGCCAGCCCGGTGCCAGCCCGGTGCCAGTAAGGCTGTGCCCAGTGCCAGCCCTGCCGGGTCCGTGCTGGGGGCGCCGGGGCAGGGATGGGATCCCAGAAATTCCTGGGAAAACCGACCCGGGACAGGATTTATGGGAAAATCAGAATAGTCCCCAAAAATGTCACCCTGGGGTGCTCAGTGTCCCCTTGAAGTGTTCAGTGTCACCTTGGGGCACTTAGGGTCACCCTGGGGTGGTGAGGGTGGCCTGGGGGTGTCCCCAGGCCACTCATGGTACGGTACAAGACGAGGACACCCTGGGTGGCACTCGGGCCCAGCCAGTGGCCACAAGCCTGGGGGTGGGCACGGGGGCAAGGATGGCACCCTCGGGGATTGGGGACACACGCACAGGGTCTGGGGACAGCACCTTCCGGGACTGGGGACAGCACCCCCCGGGACTGGGGACAGCACCGGGACCCCCCTTGACTGTGCTGGGAGGGCTGAGGGCTGCGGGATTTGGGATTGGGAATGAGGGGCTGGGAATGGGAATGGGGGATTTGGGGTTGGGAATGGGGATTTTGGGGTGACGCCCATCACGTCGAATGACGTCACACACAGGGGGCAGGGCCACGACACTCAGCGCCACCCCGTGGCCAAAACTGGCACTGCCCAGCGCCACCAACAGGACCTCGATCCCCATGACCTGGAGGTGACACAGGGCCAGGAGAGGGGACCCTAACCCCACAAAAATCCTCTGTTAACCTTTGCCACCCAAAATCCCCCTTTTCCTGCCCCATTTCCCCCTCAACTCCCCCAAACCTCACCCCAAATCCCCCAAAACCTCCCAAATTTCACCCCAAACCTCCCAACGAAATCCCCTTTTTGTGTCTCTTTTTCAGGTTTATTTTGCTCACAAAGAGGCTCCCGGGCCATCCAAACTCTCGGGTTTTATTGTCTCGTGGTGTCCTGAATCCCAAATGTCCAATCTGCATTTCTGCATTCACACTGCAGGGTCTGGAGCCAGCTCAGTTCTGACCAAGTTTTACATTTAAAACGGGGATTGGCGTTTTGCACTGGGCTGGCCCCTCAGAGGGTGGCCTGGCCTTGGGGGCTGTCCCCTCAGGCGGTGGCAGTCCCTCAGCTGCTGGTGTCCCCCTCGGGGCTGTCCCCGTCCAGCAGCCCGTAGCAGGCGTGGCTCTGGCAGGGCCGCTGCAGGGGATGCGCCAGCAGCTTGGCCATGCAGTTGTGCAGCTCCAGCGCCGGCCCCGCTAGAGCCACCTCATACTTGTAGTTGGTGCCTTTGGTGTCCAGGCTGCCAAAAAACCCAAACATGTCCTGGGGAGGGGACACACGGGGACACACAGGGGTTAAATCTGGCTTGTCCTGACCTCAAATCCTGAGAAATTTCCTCTTTTTGTCCTCACGATTTGCACACAAGTTTCCCTCAAAATTTTGGCTTTTTGTCACCCCTTTGTTGGTGATCCCCCACTGTCCTTTGGCCTCCTAAATCACCCCCAAACCCACCCCATTTTCCCTAAATCCCCCCATTTCCCCCCCAAACCCCCCCATTCCCACAAAAAGGGGGAAAATTTTGGGGAAAAAGAAAATAAAAAAGGAAAAATGGGGACAAATGAGGGAAAAAATTGGGAATGTGAGGAAGAAATTTTGGGGGAAAAGAAAATAAAAAAGGAAAAAATGGGACAAATGAGGGAAAAAATGGGGGGAATTTGAAAGGAAAATTTAGGGGGAAAAAGAAAATGAACGAAAAATGGGGACAAATCAGGGAAAAAATTGGGGGAATTCTGGAGGGAAAATTTTGGGGAAAAAGAAAATAAAAAAGGAAAAATGGGACAAATGAGGGAAAAAATGGGAGAATTTTGGAGGGGAAAAGGGAGGATTTGGGGGGGGAAGGGAGAAACTTGGCGGAATTTGGGGGATTTTGTGCCCTTTCACCTTCCAGCTGCCCTCGTCTTCCTTCTCATCCAGCCCGTTGTGGATGTAAACGACGTCGAAGAAGAAATAGGGGCACTGCAGCAGCTTCTGGGGGAAAAGGGGATTGGGGGGAGATTTGGGGGATTTGGGGGGAGACTGGGAGGATTTGGGGGAATTTGGAGCATTTGGGGTGAGATTTGGGGAATTTGGGGAGGAAATGGGGGATTTGGGGTGGCACAGGGGTATTTTGGGGTGGCACAGGAGGATTTTGGGCTGACATCACAGGGGTGGCACAGACCTTGACGTGCTCGCCCCCACAGAAGTGGGGCTGGCAGCGCGGGCGCCCGAACACCAGGATGGTTCTGACCACGAAGGGCGGGGGGATGGTCTGGACATTGTCTGTCACCGGCAGCTCCACCTTCTGCTGGCTGGGGACAGGGATGGGACAGGGTGGCACCCAGGGGACAGGAGGGCACCCAGGGTTGGGACAGGGTGGCACCCAGGGGACAGGGACAGGACAGGGGGGCACCCAGGGGACAGGGACACAGTGGCACCCACAGGGTCAGGGACAGGACAGGGTGGCACCCGGGGACAGGGTGGCAGCCATGAGGACAGGACGGCGTGACACCCAGGGGGATGGGGACAGGACAGGGTGGCACTCATGGGGATGGGGACAGGACAGGGTGGCACCCACAGGGACAGGGGAGAGGGACAGGATGACACTCCTGGGTCAGGGTGTCAGCCACGGGGACAGGGCTTAGGTGCCACCCTCCCCTGGCACTCTCCAAGCCCTCCCCAGAACATTCCAGAACCCCCCTGGTGCTCACATGAGGTTGAAGAGCCCGTCCAGATCTGAGCTCAGGGTCAAGGCTGCTCCTGGCACCTGTGCCACCCCCAGGGCCACCCTGGCACCTGTGCCACCCCCAGGGCCACCCCCAGGGCCACCCTGGCACCTGTGCCACCCCCAGGGCCACCCCCAGGGCCACCCTGGCACCCAAGACACCCCCAGGGCCACCCCCAGGGCCACCCTGGCACCCAAGACACCCCAATGCTACCCAAGGGACCCCAGTGGCACCCCAGTGGCAAAAAAGGGACACCCAGGTGGCACCCAGGACACCCAGGTGGCACCCAGGACACCCAAGGGACCCCAGTGGCACCCAGGACACCCAGGGGGCACCCAGGACACCCCCCTAGCACGGTGGTGGCACGGCAGGATACTGAAGGACTGGCACACGACGGTGTCCAGGTCGTAGAGGCAGCTGCAAACCTCGCGTGGGTCCGACGTGAACCCCGAGAGCTGCGGGGGCATCGGGCTGGCACCGGGCTGGCACTGGCCCTGTCCCCACCCCTGTGTCCACCTCTGTCCCTGTCCCCATCCCTGTTCCCATCCCTGTCCCTGTCCCCACCTGGCACACCAGCCCCTCTGTCCCCATCCCTGTCCCCACACTTTCCCCACCCTGTGCCCGTCCCCCCTGGCACCCCAGCCCTGCTGTCCCCATCCCTGTGCCTGTCCCTGTCCCCACTGTCCCCCTGGCTGTCACTGGCCCCTTGCAGTGTTCATCAGTCCCTGTCTCGGTCCCCACCCCTGTCCCTACCCTGTCCCCATCCCTGTGCCCGTGTCACCTACCCAGGTGGCATCGTTGTTGACCACCACCAGGGCGAACTCGTGGCTTTTGTCGATTTTGTGTTTGGTCCTGACGAACATCTCGATCATCTTCTGTGCCACCGTCAGGGCATTGCTGCGGCACCTGCGCGGGCACGGCTCAGGGCACCCGACCCCAAACACACAACCCACAAACACCACCAACACCAGAAACACCAAAAACCCCAAAAACCGCAAACCCCGAACACACAAACACCAAAAACCCCAAACACAAACCCCAAACACCCCAAACTCCAAACACACAAATTCCAGAAACCCCAAAAACAACAGAAACCCCAAACACCACAAACTCAAAACATGCAAACCCCAAACACACAAACATCAAAAACCACCAACCCCAGAAACCCCCAAAACCACCAACCTCAAACACACAAATCTCAGAAACCCAGAAACCCCCAAAACCACCAACCCTGAACACACAAACCCCAAAACCCATAAACCCCTGCTTGGCACCCCAAAAATCACACAAGCCCAAAAAACCACACCTGGCACCCCAAAACACACAACCCCCCGCCTGGTACTCCAAACACACCACAAAAAACCCCCAAAAAACCCCACAAACCCCATAAACCGCACCTGACACCCCATAAACCACACAAACCCCAAAAACCCACCCAGCACCCCAAAAACCCCAACTTTTTGGCATCCCCTGTTCCTGACCCGTTGAAGGACTCCAGTTTGGGCACTGCCATCTCCTCGGCCAGGTCCAGGCAGATGATCTGGGGGGGGGCGGGAACACGGCTGAGAACGCAGAGCATCCCGAGAGACCCCTAGGGACCCCAAAACGTCCACAGAGACCCCAGAGTTTCCCCAGTCTCCCCCATTCCTCTCCCAATCCCCTCCCACTCCTTCCCAAATCCCTCCCAGTTCCTCCCAGTTTCTTCCAATCCCCTCCCAGTCTCTCCCAGTCCCCTCCATTCTCCTCCCAGTCCATCCCCAGTCCCCCCCAAACCCTTCCAGTCCCTCCTATTCGCATCCCAGTCCCCTCCCAGTTCCTCACCACCTTCTCGGGGCAGTTCACCCGCGGTGTTCTCACGGTCACCTCCCCGTGCTGGGCGCTACCCGGGCCGTGCCAGGCCGTGCCAGGCTGCCCGGGGCCGCCAGGGGGGCTGTGCCCGGCGCTGGCCGCTTCCCCCTCGCCCTCGCTCCGGTTGCCCACGGCGTCTCCGCGGTTGCCCACGGCCTCTGCCCGGTCGCCCACGGCCTCTGCCCGGGTGCCCGCGCTGCCTGGGCCGCTCAGGGCTCGGTCCTCGGCGCCCTCAGGGTTGGAGCGGGTGCGAGGGCGAACTTCTGGAACCTTCTCCTCCTCGTCCTCGGCTGCGCTGCCCGGCTCTGACGTGTCCATCCTGAAATGGGGGGGCCGGCACCCCAAAATCGGGGGTGCGCTGGGGATGGGACCCCAAAATCAGCGGTTCAGGGGGGCTGGGACCCCCAAAACGGGGAATTCTCTGTGCCTGGGACCCCAAAATCAGAGGGTCAGGGGTGCTGGGATCCCAAAACCGGGGTGTTCTCTGCGCCTAGGACCCCAAAGTCGGAGGGTGCTGTGGGGATGGGACCCCATAATCAAGGGTGTCCCGGTGTGGCTGTGACCCCAAACCCGGGGGACTCGGGGGGGATCCCGGTGCGTCGGCAGGGGCTCCAAGGAGGGGAGGGCAGAAAGGGCAGGGACTCCGCGGATTCTGGGAGGGGTCCCCACTCCTTGCACCCCCTCCCCACTCCCCCCCCCCCTGGAGTCCCTTCCCTCCACACCCCCATTCTCGGACCCCCTCTCCCAGGCCCCCCCCCCACCCCTCCCCTGCCCCATTTCCCACACCTCACGCCCCCATCTCTTCCCACCCTCTCTTCCCCACCTCCCCCCCCGCTCCTGTTCGCCCCCGAGCCCCCAAAACCCCCCTGAACCCCCCAAAATCCCCCCCGAGCCCCCCGTGCTCACCGCTCTCAGCCGCTCAGGCCCCGCCGGAAACGGCGCCGTGCGAGGGCTGCTGGGAGTTGTAGTCCCTCGGATGTCACGCTGCCACTACAGAGGGGACCCCCCCCGAGTGCCTCCCCACGACCCTTTCCCCTCACGCACCCCTTCCTCACATCCCCCTGTTCATGTTCGCCCCCTGAGCCCCCCAAGGCCCCCTTGAACCCCCCAAAGTCCCCCGCGCACACCGCTCGCCGCCGCTCTGGCCCGGCCCCTTTCCGCCGGAAGTGGCGCCGCGCGAGGACTGCTGGGACTTGTAGTCCCTATGGAGCCCCGGCAATGCCCCCGAACGCCGCCCCCCGTCCCACAAATTCTCCCATTAACCGCGCTGCGCTCTGCCGCACCCTAAACCTGGCGTGAACCCCCCCGCCCCGAACGGCTTCCTGCACCCCAAACACTCCTGTTCTACCCTAAATATCCACGCACACCCCCAGAACTGCCTCGCACACCCCAAATGTCCATGTGCACCCCCAAATATCCACCTGCACCCCAAATATCCACGCGCCCCCCAAACCCCCCTGTACCCTCCCAAAACCGCCTCCCACACCCAAAATGTCCACGTTTCTGTGGAAAAGGAATAATTCAAATCTACACGCTAAGATATAAAGAGTGGTTAAGTCTGTTAAGGAGGTGGGACACACACCACCTTCTCCTGAACTTTGGCCACACAAGCAGCTTCTCTCTGCGATGCATGGCCCTGTGATTGCCCAAGGGATATGGAACAGCCATCCCACTTCAGGACACAGGGCTGCAGATAGTCACCGAGGGCTACAGGGTGTCACAGGGGTCTGCAGGGTGTCACCAGGGCCTGGGAGCAGCAGGACGACACGAAGAATGGGGGCAGCTGAGAGGCAGAAGGGGGCTTTAGGAGCAAAGGGGGGCTCCAGAGTAGCACAGAGAAGCTGAGAGGCAGCAGGGCGGAACATGAGGGTGACACAAAGAGGCAGAGGGGAAGGGGAAGCCTGAGAGGCAAAGTCGGAAGTACCTGAGGTGGACAGGAGAAACAGCGCGAAAACCACCCGAAACCTCACCTAAAAAACCACCACTGCTGGATTTCTGCGAATCTGAAGATGCCGCCCAGGGACAAGCTGCCACCTGTGCCAACTCGGGCTGCTTTGAGAGTGCCCATGGAGCTCTGCAAACTGAGACCAGGAACGTGGGCAGGTGAGTTTTGTTTTCCGGGGCAGAAGCCTTTGTCAGTACCGGGTAGGCCCTCGGCCCTTAGGGGCCGGCTGGCAGCCGGATATCCGTGAATCCGAAGATGCCGCCCAGGGAGAAGCTGCCACCTGTGCCAACTCGGGCTGCTTTGAGAGTGCCCATGGAGCTCTGCAAACTGACACCAAGATTGTGGGGATGTGACTTTTGCTTACCGGGGCACAAGCCTTCTTCAGTACCGGGTAGGCCCTCGGCCCTTAGGGGCCGGCTGGCAGCCGGATTTCCGCGAATCCGAAGATGCCGCCCAGGGACAAGCTGCCACCTGTGCCAACTCGGGCTGCTTTGAGAGTGCCCATGGAGCTCTGCAAACTGACACCAAGATTGTGGGGATGTGACTTTTGCTTACCGGGGCACAAGCCTTCTTCAGTACCGGGCAGGCCCTCGGCCCTTAGGGGCCGGCTGGCAGCCGGATTTCCACGAATCCGAAGATGCCGCCCAGGGACAAGCTGCCACCTGTGCCAACTCGGGCTGCTTTGAGAGTGCCCATGCAGCTCTGCAAACTGACACCAGGAACATGGGGTGGTAAGTTTTGCTTACCGGGGCAGAAGCCTTTGTCAGTACCGGGTAGGCCCTCGGCCCTTAGGGGCCGGCTGCCTGCTGGATTTCCGCGAATCCGAAGATGCCGCCCAGGGAGAAGCTGCCAACTGTGCCAACTCGGGCTGGTTTGAGAATGCCCATGGAGCTCTGCAAACTGAGACCAGGAACGTGGGCTGGTGAGTTTTGCTTACCGGGGCAGAAGCCTTTTTGTGTACCAGGTAGGCCCTCGGCCCTTAGGGGCCGGCTGCCTGCTGGATTTCCGCGAATCCGAAGATGCCGCCCAGGGACAAGCTGCCACCTGTGCCAACTCGGGCTGCTTTGAGAGTGCCCATGGAGCTCTGCAAACTGAGACCAGGAACATTGGGTGGTAAGTTTTGCTTACCGGAGCAGAAGCCTTTTTGTGTACCAGGTAGGCCCTTGGCCCTTAGGGGCTGGATGCCTGCTGGATTTCCGCGAATCTGAAGATGCCGCCCAGGGACAAGCTGCCACCTGTGCCAACACGGGCTGCTTTGAGAGTGCCCATGCAGCTCTGCAAACTGAGACCAGGAACGTGGGCTGGTGAGTTTTGCTTACCGGGGCAGAAGCCTTCTTCAGTCCGTGCAGGCCCTCGGCCATTAGGGGCCGGCTGGCTGCTGGATTTCCGCGAATCCGAAGATGCCACCCAGGGACAAGCTGCCACCTGTGCCAACTCGGGCTGCTTTGAGAGTGCCCATGCAGCTCTGCAAACTGAGACCAGGAACATGGGGTGGTAAGTTTTGCTTACCGGAGCAGAAGCCTTTTTGTGTACCAGGTAGGCCCTCGGCCCTTAGGGGCCGGATGCCTGCTGGATTTCCTGCGAATCCGAAGATTCCGCCCAGGGACAAGCTGCCACCTGTGCCAACTCGGGCTGCTTTGAGAGTGCCCATGCAGCTCTGCAAACTGAGACCAGGAACATGGGGTGGTAAGTTTTGCTTACCAGAGCAGAAGCCTTTTTGTGTACCAGGTAGGCCCTCGGCCCTTAGGGGCCGGCTGCCTGCTGGATTTCCGCGAATCCGAAGATGCCGCCCAGGGACAAGCTGCCACCTGTGCCAACTCGGGCTGCTTTGAGAGTGCCCATGGAGCTGTGCAAACTGAGACCAGGAACATTGGCTGGTGAGTTTTCTTTCCCTGGGGAGAAGCCTGCATATTACCTTTGGGCCCTTGGCCCTTAGGGGCCGGCTGCCTGCTGGATTTCCTGCGAATCCGAAGATTCTGCCCAGGGACAAGCTGCCACCTGTGCCAACTCGGGCTGCTTTGAGAGTGCCCATGGAGCTCTGCAAACTGAGACCAGGAACGTGGGCTGGTGAGTTTTGCTTACCGGGGCAGAAGCCTTTTTGTGTACCAGGTAGGTCCTCGGCCCTTAGGGGCCGGCTGCCTGCTGGATCTACACGAATCTGAAGATGCAGCCCAGGGACAAGCTGCCACCTGTGCCAACTCGGGCTGCTTTGAGAGTGCCCATGGAGCTCTGCAAACTGAGACCAGGAACATGGGGTGGTGAGTTTTGCTTACCGGGGCAGAAGCCTTCTTCAGTACCAGGTAGGCCCTCGGCCCTTAGGGGCCGGCTGGCTGCTGGATTTCCGCGAATCTGAAGATGCCGCCCAGGGACAAGCTGCCACCTGTGCCAACTCGGGCTGCTTTGAGAGTGCCCATGCAGCTCTGCAAACTGAGACCAGGAACATGGGGTGGTAAGTTTTGCTTACCGGGGCAGAAGCCTTTTTGTGTACCAGGTAGGCCCTCGGCCCTTAGGGGCCGGCTGCCTGCTGGATTTCCTGCGAATCCGAAGATTCCGCCCAGGGAGAAGCTGCCACCTGTGCCAACTCGGGCTGCTTTGAGAGTGCCCATGGAGCTCTGCAAACTGAGACCAGGAACATGGGCTGGTGAGTTTTGCTTACCGGGGCAGAAGCCTTTGTCTGTGCCAGGTAGGCCCTCGGCCCTTAGGGGCCGGCTGGCAGCCGGATTTCCGCGAATCCGAAGATGCAGCCCAGGGACAAGCTGCCACCTGTGCCAACTCGGGCTGCTTTGAGAGTGCCCATGGAGCTCTGCAAACTGAGACCAGGAAGGTGGGCTGGTGAGTTTTGCTTACCGGGGCAGTAGCCTATGTCTGGACCAGGTAGGCCCTCGGCCCTTAGGGGCCGGCTGGCAGCCGGATTTCCGCGAATCCGAAGATTCCGCCCAGGGACAAGCTGCCACCTGTGCCAACTCGGGCTGCTTTGAGAGTGCCCATGCAGCTCTGCAAACTGAGACGAGGAACATGGGCTGGTGAGTTTTGCTTACCGGGGCAGAAGCCTTTTTGTGTACCAGGTAGGCCCTCGGCCCTTAGGAGCCGGCTGGCAGCTGGATTTCCGCGAATCCGAAGATGCCGCCCAGGGAGAAGCTGCCACCTGTGCCAACTCGGGCTGCTTTGAGAGTGCCCATGCAGCTCTGCAAACTGAGACCAGGAACATGGGGTGGTAAGTTTTGCTTACCGGGGCAGAAGCCTTCTTCAGTACCAGGTACGCCCTCGGCCCTTAGGGGCCGGCTGCCTGCTGGATCTCCGTGAATCTGAAGATGCAGCCCAGGGACAAGCTGCCACCTGTGCCAACTCGGGCTGCTTTGAGAGTGCCCATGGAGCTCTGCAAACTGAGACCAGGAACATGGGGTGGTAAGTTTTGCTTACCGGGGCAGAAGCCTTCTTCAGTACCGGGTAGGCCCTCGGCCCTTAGGGGCCGGCTGGCAGCCGGATTTCCGCGAATCCGAAGATGCCGCCCAGGGACAAGCTGCCACCTGTGCCAACTCGGGCTGCTTTGAGAGTGCCCATGGAGCTCTGCAAACTGACACCAAGATTGTGGGGATGTGACTTTTGCTTACCGGGGCACAAGCCTTCTTCAGTACCGGGCAGGCCCTCGGCCCTTAGTGGCCGGCTGGCAGCCGGATTTCCGCGAATCCGAAGATGCCGCCCAGGGACAAGCTGCCACCTGTGCCAACTCGGGCTGCTTTGAGAGTGCCCATGGAGCTCTGCAAACTGACACCAGGAACGTGGGGATGTGACTTTTGCTTACCGGGGCAGAAGCCTTTGTCAGTACCGGGCAGGCCCTCGGCCCTTAGGGGCCGGCTGCCTGCTGGATTTCCGCGAATCCGAAGATTCCGCCCAGGGACAAGCTGCCAACTGTGCCAACTCGGGCTGGTTTGAGAATGCCCATGGAGCTCTGCAAACTGACACCAGGAACGTGGGCTGGTGAGTTTTGCTTACCGGGGCAGAAGCCTTTTTGTGTACCAGGTAGGCCCTCGGCCCTTAGGGGCCGGCTGCCTGCTGGATTTCCGCGAATCCGAAGATGCCACCCAGGGACAAGCTGCCACCTGTGCCAACTCGGGCTGCTTTGTGAGTGCCCATGCAGCTCTGCAAACTGAGACCAGGAACATGGGGTGGTAAGTTTTGCTTACCGGAGCAGAAGGCTTTTTGTGTACCAGGTAGGCCCTCGGCCCTTAGGGGCCGGCTGCCTGCTGGATTTCCGCGAATCCGAAGATGCCGCCCAGGGACAAGCTGCCACCTGTGCCAACTCGGGCTGCTTTGAGAGTGCCCATGCAGCTCTGCAAACTGAGACCAGGAACGTGGGCTGGTGAGTTTTGCTTACCGGGGCAGAAGCCTTTTTGTGTACCAGGTAGGCCCTCGGCCCTTAGGGGCCGGCTGCCTGCTGGATTTCCTGCGAATCCGAAGATTCCGCCCAGGGACAAGCTGCTACCTGTGCCAACTCGGGCTGCTTTGAGAGTGCCCATGCAGCTCTGCAAACTGAGACCAGGAACATTGGGTGGTAAGTTTTGCTTACCGGAGCAGAAGCCTTTTTGTGTACCAGGTAGGCCCTTGGCCCTTAGGGGCCGGATGCCTGCTGGATTTCCTGCGAATCCGAAGATTCCGCCCAGGGAGAAGCTGCCACCTGTGCCAACTCGGGCTGATTTGAGAGTGCCCATGCAGCTCTGCAAACTGAGACCAGGAACATGGGGTGGTAAGTTTTGCTTACCGGAGCAGAAGGCTTCTTCAGTACCAGGTAGGCCTTTGGCCCTTAGGGGCCGGCTGGCAGCTGGATTTCCGCGAATCCGAAGATGCCGCCCAGGGACAAGCTGCCACCTGTGCCAACTCGGGCTGCTTTGAGAGTGCCCATGCAGCTCTGCAAACTGAGACCAGGAATGTGGGCTGGTGAGTTTTGCTTACCGGGGCAGAAGCCTTTTTGTGTACCAGGTAGGCCCTTGGCCCTTAGGGGCCTGCTGGATTTCCTGCGAATCCGAAGATGCAGCCCAGGGACAAGCTGCCACCTGTGCCAACTCGGGCTGCTTTGAGAGTGCCCATGGAGCTCTGCAAACTGAGACCAGGAACGTGGGCTGGTGAGTTTTGCTTACCGGGGCAGAAGCCTTCTTCAGTACCAGGTAGGCCCTCGGCCCTTAGGGGCCGGCTGGCTGCTGGATTTCCGCGAATCTGAAGATGCAGCCCAGGGACAAGCTGCCACCTGTGCCAACTCGGGCTGCTTTGAGAGTGCCCATGGAGCTCTGCAAACTGAGACCAGGAACGTGGGCTGGTGAGTTTTGCCTACCGGGGCAGAAGCCTTCTTCAGTACCAGGTAGGCCCTCGGCCCATAGGAGCCTGCTGGCAGCTGGATTTCCGCGAATCCGAAGATGCCGCCCAGGGAGAAGCTGCCACCTGTGCCAACTCGGGCTGCTTTGAGAGTGCCCATGCAGCTCTGCAAACTGAGACCAGGAACATGGGGTGGTAAGTTTTGCTTACCGGAGCAGAAGCCTTTTTGTGTACCAGGTAGGCCCTTGGCCCTTAGGGGCCGGCTGGCTGCTGGATTTCCGCGAATCTGAAGATGCCGCCCAGGGACAAGCTGCCACCTGTGCCAACTCGGGCTGCTTTGAGAGTGCCCATGGAGCTCTGCAAACTGAGACCAGGAACATGGGGTGGTAAGTTTTGCTTCCCGGAGCAGAAGCCTTTTTGTATACCAGGTAGGCCTTTGGCCCTTAGGGGCCGGATGCCTGCTGGATCTCCGCGAATCCGAAGATGCCGCCCAGGGACAAGCTGCCACCTGTGCCAACTCGGGCTGCTTTGAGAGTGCCCATGCAGCTCTGCAAACTGAGACCAGGAACGTGGGCTGGTGAGTTTTGCTTACCGGGGCAGAAGCCTTCTTCAGTACCAGGTAGGCCCTCGGCCCTTAGGGGCCGGCTGCCTGCTGGATATCCGCGAATCCGAAGATGCCGCCCAGGGACAAGCTGCCACCTGTGCCAACTTGGGCTGCTTTGAGAGTGCCCATGCAGCTCTGCAAACTGAGACCAGGAACATTGGGTGGTAAGTTTTGCTTACCGGAGCAGAAGCCTTTTTGTCTACCAGGTAGGCCCTTGGCCCTTAGGGGCCGGATGCCTGCTGGATTTCCTGCGAATCAGAAGATTCCGCCCAGGGAGAAGCTGCTACCTGTGCCAACTCGGGCTGCTTTGAGAGTGCCCATGCAGCTCTGCAAACTGAGACCAGGAACATGGGGTGGTAAGTTTTGCTTACCGGAGCAGAAGCCTTTTTGAGTACCAGGTAGGCCCTTGGCCCTTAGGGGCTGGATGCCTGCTGGATTTCCGCGAATCTGAAGATGCCGCCCAGGGACAAGCTGCCACCTGTGCCAACTCGGGCTGCTTTGAGAGTGCCCATGGAGCTCTGCAAACTGAGACCAGGAACGTGGGCTGGTGAGTTTTGCTTACCGGGGCAGAAGCCTTCTTCAGTCCGTGCAGGCCCTCGGCCATTAGGGGCCGGCTGGCTGCTGGATTTCCGCGAATCCGAAGATGCCGCCCAGGGACAAGCTGCCACCTGTGCCAACTCGGGCTGCTTTGTGAGTGCCCATGCAGCTCTGCAAACTGAGACCAGGAACGTGGGGTGGTAAGTTTTGCTTACCGGAGCAGAAGCCTTTTTGTGTACCAGGTAGGCCCTCGGCCCTTAGGGGCCGGCTGCCTGCTGGATTTCCTGCGAATCCGAAGATTCCGCCCAGGGACAAGCTGCCACCTGTGCCAACTCGGGCTGCTTTGAGAGTGCCCATGGAGCTGTGCAAACTGAGACCAGGAACATGGGGTGGTAAGTTTTGCTTACCAGAGCAGAAGCCTTTTTGTGTACCAGGTACGCCCTCGGCCCTTAGGGGCCGGCTGCCTGCTGGATTTCCGCGAATCCGAAGATTCCGCCCAGGGACAAGCTGCCACCTGTGCCAACTCGGGCTGCTTTGAGAGTGCCCATGGAGCTCTGCAAACTGAGACCAGGAACGTGGGCTGGTGAGTTTTGCTTACCGGGGCAGAAGCCTTTTTGTGTACCAGGTAGGCCCTTGGCCCTTAGGGGCCGGCTGCCTGCTGGATTTCCGCGAATCCGAAGATGATGCCCAGGGACAAGCTGCCACCTGTGCCAACTCGGGCTGCTTTGAGAGTGCCCATGGAGCTGTGCAAACTGAGACCAGGAACATGGGCTGGTGAGTTTTGCTTACCAGAGCAGAAGCCTTTTTGTGTACCAGGTAGGCCCTCGGCCCTTAGGGGCCGGCTGCCTGCTGGATTTCCGCGAATCCGAAGATTCCGCCCAGGGACAAGCTGCCACCTGTGCCAACTCGGGCTGCTTTGAGAGTGCCCATGCAGCTCTGCAAACTGAGACCAGGAACGTGGGCTGGTGAGTTTTGCTTACCGGGGCAGAAGCCTTCTTCAGTACCAGGTAGGCCCTCGGCCCTTAGGGGCCGGCTGCCTGCTGGATTTCCTGCGAATCCGAAGATGCAGCCCAGGGACAAGCTGCCACCTGTGCCAACTCGGGCTGCTTTGAGAGTGCCCATGCAGCTCTGCAAACTGAGACCAGGAACATTGGGTGGTAAGTTTTGCTTACCGGAGCAGAAGCCTTTTTGTGTACCAGGTAGGCCCTCGGCCCTTAGGGGCCGGATGCCTGCTGGATTTCCTGCGAATCCGAAGATTCCGCCCAGGGACAAGCTGCCACCTGTGCCAACTCGGGCTGCTTTGAGAGTGCCCATGGAGCTGTGCAAACTGAGACCAGGAACATGGGCTGGTGAGTTTTGCTTACCGGGGCAGAAGCCTTTTTGTGTACCAGGTAGGCCCTCGGCCCTTAGGGGCCGGCTGCCTGCTGGATCTCCGCGAATCTGAAGATTCTGCCCAGGGACAAGCTGCCACCTGTGCCAACTCGGGCTGCTTTGAGAGTGCCCATGGAGCTGTGCAAACTGAGACCAGGAACATGGGGTGGTAAGTTTTGCTTACCAGAGCAGAAGCCTTTTTGTGTACCAGGTACGCCCTCGGCCCTTAGGGGCCGGCTGCCTGCTGGATTTCCGCGAATCCGAAGATTCCGCCCAGGGACAAGCTGCCACCTGTGCCAACTCGGGCTGCTTTGAGAGTGCCCATGGAGCTGTGCAAACTGAGACCAGGAACATGGGCTGGTGAGTTTTGCTTACCAGAGCAGAAGCCTTTTTGTGTACCAGATAGGCCCTTGGCCCTTAGGGGCCGGCTGCCTGCTGGATTTCCGCGAATCCGAAGATTCCGCCCAGGGACAAGCTGCCACCTGTGCCAACTCGGGCTGCTTTGAGAGTGCCCATGCAGCTCTGCAAACTGAGACCAGGAACGTGGGCTGGTGAGTTTTGCTTACCGGGGCAGAAGCCTTCTTCAGTACCAGGTAGGCCCTCGGCCCTTAGGGGCCGGCTGCCTGCTGGATTTCCTGCGAATCTGAAGATGCAGCCCAGGGACAAGCTGCCACCTGTGCCAACTCGGGCTGCTTTGAGAGTGCCCATGCAGCTCTGCAAACTGAGACCAGGAACATTGGGTGGTAAGTTTTGCTTACCGGAGCAGAAGCCTTTTTGTGTACCAGGTAGGCCCTTGGCCCTTAGGGGCCGGATGCCTGCTGGATTTCCTGCGAATCCGAAGATTCCGCCCAGGGACAAGCTGCCACCTGTGCCAACTCGGGCTGCTTTGAGAGTGCCCATGGAGCTGTGCAAACTGAGACCAGGAACATGGGCTAGTGAGTTTTGCTTACCAGAGCAGAAGCCTTTTTGTGTACCAGGTAGGCCCTCGGCCCTTAGGGGCCGGCTGCCTGCTGGATCTCCGCGAATCTGAAGATTCTGCCCAGGGACAAGCTGCCACCTGTGCCAACTCGGGCTGCTTTCAGAGTGCCCATGGAGCTCTGCAAACTGAGACCAGGAACGTGGGCTGGTGAGTTTTGCTTACTGGGGCAGAAGCCTTCTTCAGTACCAGGTAGGCCCTCGGCCCTTAGGGGCCGGCTGCCTGCTGGATCTCCGTGAATCTGAAGATGCAGCCCAGGGACAAGCTGCCACCTGTGCCAACTCGGGCTGCTTTGAGAGTGCCCATGGAGCTCTGCAAACTGAGACCAGGAACATGGGGTGGTAAGTTTTGCTTACCGGGGCAGAAGCCTTCTTCAGTACCAGGTAGGCCCTTGGCCCTTAGGGGCCGGATGCCTGCTGGATTTCCTGCGAATCCAAAGATGCCGCCCAGGGAGAAGCTGCCACCTGTGCCAACTCGGGCTGCTTTGAGAGTGCCCATGGAGCTCTACAAACTGAGGCCAGGAACGTGGGCTGGTGAGTTTTGCTTACCGGGGCAGAAGCCTTTTTGTGTACCAGGTAGGCCCTTGGCCCTTAGGGGCCGGCTGCCTGCTGGATTTCCACGAATCCGAAGATGCCGCCCAGGGACAAGCTGGCACCTGTGCCAACTCGGGCTGCTATGAGAGTGCCCATGCAGCTCTGCAAACTGAGACCAGGAACATGGGGTGGTGAGTTTTGCTTACCGGAGCAGAAGCCTTTTTGTGTACCAGGTAGGCCCTTGGCCCTTAGGGGCCTGCTGGATTTCCTGCGAATCCGAAGATTCTGCCCAGGGACAAGCTGCCACCTTTGCCAACTCGGGCTGCTTTGAGAGTGCCCATGGAGCTCTGCAAACTGACACCAAGATTGTGGGGATGTGACTTTTGCTTACCGGGGCACAAGCCTTCTTCAGTACCGGGTAGGCCCTCGGCCCTTAGGGGCCGGCTGGCAGCCGGATTTCCGCGAATCCGAAGATGCCGCCCAGGGACAAGCTGCCACCTGTGCCAACTCGGGCTGCTTTGAGAGTGCCCATGGAGCTCTGCAAACTGACACCAAGATTGTGGGGATGTGACTTTTGCTTACCGGGGCACAAGCCTTCTTCAGTACCGGGCAGGCCCTCGGCCCTTAGTGGCCGGCTGGCAGCCGGATTTCCGCGAATCCGAAGATGCCGCCCAGGGACAAGCTGCCACCTGTGCCAACTCGGGCTGCTTTGAGAGTGCCCATGGAGCTCTGCAAACTGAGACCAGGAACATGGGGTGGTAAGTTTTGCTTACCGGAGCAGAAGCCTTTTTGTGTACCAGGTAGGCCCTTGGCCCTTAGGGGCTGGATGCCTGCTGGATTTCCGCGAATCTGAAGATGCCGCCCAGGGACAAGCTGCCACCTGTGCCAACTCGGGCTGCTTTGAGAGTGCCCATGGAGCTCTGCAAACTGAGACCAGGAACGTGGGCTGGTGAGTTTTGCTTACCGGGGCAGAAGCCTTCTTCAGTCCGTGCAGGCCCTCGGCCATTAGGGGCCGGCTGGCTGCTGGATTTCCGCGAATCCGAAGATGCCACCCAGGGACAAGCTGCCACCTGTGCCAACTCGGGCTGCTTTGTGAGTGCCCATGCAGCTCTGCAAACTGAGACCAGGAACATGGGGTGGTAAGTTTTGCATACCGGAGCAGAAGCATTTTTGTGTACCAGGTAGGCCCTCGGCCCTTAGGGGCCGGCTGGCTGCTGGATTTCCTGCGAATCCGAAGATTCCGCCCAGGGACAAGCTGCCACCTGTGCCAACTCGGGCTGCTTTGAGAGTGCCCATGGAGCTGTGCAAACTGAGACCAGGAACATGGGGTGGTAAGTTTTGCTTACCAGAGCAGAAGGCTTTTTGTGTACCAGGTAGGCCCTCGGCCCTTAGGGGCCGGCTGCCTGCTGGATTTCCGCGAATCCGAAGATGCCGCCCAGGGACAAGCTGCCACCTGTGCCAACTCGGGCTGCTTTGAGAGTGCCCATGGAGCTCTGCAAACTGAGACCAGGAACGTGGGCTGGTGAGTTTTGCTTACCGGGGCAGAAGCCTTTTTGTGTACCAGGTAGGCCCTCGGCCCTTAGGGGCCGGCTGCCTGCTGGATTTCCTGCGAATCCGAAGATTCCGCCCAGGGACAAGCTGCCACCTGTGCCAACTCGGGCTGCTTTGAGAGTGCCCATGCAGCTCTGCAAACTGAGACCAGGAACATTGGGTGGTAAGTTTTGCTTACCGGAGCAGAAGCCTTTTTGTCTACCAGGTAGGCCCTTGGCCCTTAGGGGCCGGATGCCTGCTGGATTTCCTGCGAATCCGAAGATTCTGCCCAGGGACAAGCTGCCACCTGTGCCAACTCGGGCTGCTTTGAGAGTGCCCATGGAGCTCTGCAAACTGAGACCAGGAACGTGGGCTGGTGAGTTTTGCTTACCGGGGCAGAAGCCTTTTTGTGTACCAGGTAGGCCCTCGGCCCTTAGGAGCTGGCTGGCAGCTGGATTTCCGCGAATCCGAAGATGCCGCCCAGGGACAAGCTGGCACCTGTGCCAACTCGGGCTGCTTTGAGAGTGCCCATGCAGCTCTGCAAACTGAGACCAGGAACATGGGGTGGTAAGTTTTGCTTACCGGGGCAGAAGCCTTCTTCAGTACCAGGTAGGCCTTTGGCCCTTAGGGGCCGGATGCCTGCTGGATCTCCGCGAATCCGAAGATGCCGCCCAGGGACAAGCTGCCACCTGTGCCAACTCGGGCTGCTTTGAGAGTGCCCATGCAGCTCTGCAAACTGAGACCAGGAACGTGGGCTGGTGAGTTTTGCTTACCGGGGCAGAAGCCTTCTTCAGTACCAGGTAGGCCCTCGGCCCTTAGGGGCCGGCTGCCTGCTGGATATCCGCGAATCCGAAGATGCCGCCCAGGGACAAGCTGCCACCTGTGCCAACTTGGGCTGCTTTGAGAGTGCCCATGCAGCTCTGCAAACTGAGACCAGGAACATTGGGTGGTAAGTTTTGCTTACCGGAGCAGAAGCCTTTTTGTCTACCAGGTAGGCCCTTGGCCCTTAGGGGCCGGATGCCTGCTGGATTTCCTGCGAATCAGAAGATTCCGCCCAGGGAGAAGCTGCTACCTGTGCCAACTCGGGCTGCTTTGAGAGTGCCCATGCAGCTCTGCAAACTGAGACCAGGAACATGGGGTGGTAAGTTTTGCTTACCGGAGCAGAAGCCTTTTTGTGTACCAGGTAGGCCCTTGGCCCTTAGGGGCTGGATGCCTGCTGGATTTCCGCGAATCTGAAGATGCCGCCCAGGGACAAGCTGCCACCTGTGCCAACTCGGGCTGCTTTGAGAGTGCCCATGGAGCTCTGCAAACTGAGACCAGGAACGTGGGCTGGTGAGTTTTGCTTACCGGGGCAGAAGCCTTCTTCAGTCCGTGCAGGCCCTCGGCCATTAGGGGCCGGCTGGCTGCTGGATTTCCGCGAATCCGAAGATGCCGCCCAGGGACAAGCTGCCACCTGTGCCAACTCGGGCTGCTTTGTGAGGGCCCATGCAGCTCTGCAAACTGAGACCAGGAACGTGGGGTGGTAAGTTTTGCTTACCAGAGCAGAAGCCTTTTTGTGTACCAGGTACGCCCTCGGCCCTTAGGGGCCGGCTGCCTGCTGGATTTCCGCGAATCCGAAGATTCCGCCCGGGGACAAGCTGCCACCTGTGCCAACTCGGGCTGCTTTGAGAGTGCCCATGGAGCTCTGCAAACTGAGACCAGGAACGTGGGCTGGTGAGTTTTGCTTACCGGGGCAG